>NC_056741.1:910872479-910971828 GCF_019279795.1 Protopterus annectens | reverse complement strand
GGGGAAAAAAAGGGGGGGGGATGGTGCTGTGTGGTGCCAATCTGCCGACATGGTGGTGGCAGCAGGCACTGGATGTAGACATATGTGGAACCCATGTCAGGCCGGTACCATCCATGTGCACGGGATATCACCCGTGCGGGCACATACAGCACTGTGTTGAACAATATCACAGCACATAGCACCTGCTAGGGTAATGTGTATGCATGGATGTGCGATACCAGCATGCACCATACACACCCCCACCAAGCAGCATGCTGCCTACATAGCAGAAGGCCATTGTCCACACCATGATGATAGACATGCGACATGTCCATATACCCATAGAAATGACATATGGAATGGACAGCCACCCTCCCAATACTGGTATCCCACAGGCGGGACACATCCCTGTGCCATGTATGTGATATACCCTGCCATACCATGCAGCCCTGTCCAGCAAGGCTGCACATGCCATCACAGTCATACATGGTGCGATGGCCACATGGCACTTGCGCTATCAACTGACCAGATTAGTAATGTGGCACTGATGCACCTTGTGGTGTGACAAGTGCTGTGTGTTAGCATGTACAACGTGCGCGCGCACATGCTATGTATGACCATCCCTGCTAATGTCATATGATTAGACATTGTCCCATGTGTATCACATGTGCAATACAGGCGAGCCGTGGCAGGTTGTCCAACACCTGTACAGTGCTGAGTAGATGTATATGGCACAACACATGCATGTACAGGTGTCCATGTGTATGTGTGCAGTGCCACCGCTGACGTCCATAACAGCTGCGTCTGTGATGCCTACTGACATATACACAGCATCCATGTGAACAGTAGAACTGTGCACACATCGGGTCACGTGCTGATTGGTATGAACACAGGTGCAGGCAGGTACAAATGTCCACAGCAGGTTACCATCTACATGGGGTATGTACAGTGTGATGGGTTGACACAGAGATATGATATGATACCCACTGCATAACGGTGTGACAGGTGTGACAGCAACACGTCAGCTGTGTCAGTGTCATGATTCATCTCAGAGAATACTGTGCAGATGTCGTACATGTCATAGCAATGTATGTTCAGCGGTATGCCAGTACATCAGTGTGAATGTGACCTGTCACCATCATTATGTCTTACAGATAATGCCTCGTTCACGACTGCCAGCCTTCAGCTGCCAGGAGGATGAAGTAATCATACCGTTGCTCCATGGCAACTATGACCTGCTATTCAGCCATGTTCCACAGCAAGCGCAGCAGCGGGATGACCTGTGGCAGGATATGCGCAGGAGGGTGAATGACGTTGGTGGCAACAACCGCACCTACCAGCAGATACGCCGACACTGCACGGACCTCGTACGGCATGCGAAACAGCGTGCCACCGCAATCGCCAGAGAACAAGGTGGAACAGGTGGTGGGCCACCAACCCAGCCCCCACTCACACACACAGAGGAGCTCCTGGCCAGTCTGGGGACACCCAGGGAACAGCATGCAGAAACACAAGCCGCCATCGTGGATGTGGGTGTCTCCCAACCAATGAGCCTGGAGCTGCCTGGTAAGTCAGTCTTGCATATGAGTATGATATCCACTGTAGGTGTAGGTGTCACTGTACATCATGTAAAGTAACAACACATGCCAGGTATATGGGCACACAAGCCGCATACTACAGTATGCTACGTTGTGTTTGCAGACGCAGTGCATACCACATGCTATCACACAGGTACATGATGTGACATGCACAGTGCGAACTGTGGCTGTCATACAGTCATGGATAATGTTTATACTGTTGTGTCGCCCCCATACAGGTACCTCTGGCATGTCGCACAGACATGGGTCCATCGCAGGTGAGACTGTTGTTAGTAACAGGCATGTTACAGTGTAGAGTTATTCGCCATGTGGCCAGGTATAACATGCACACCTGGGTTTTGTTCCAGTCACGGTATACAGGTTGTACCACCAGACACACACATGCCACCCGTGTGCAGTAGATACAACCGTCACCATACACCGGCATGAAACCACAGTACCTGTCAGTGTGGTATGTGCGGCCAGCTATGCATACAATGGTGGAGGTGTTCTACAATGGATGCATATGTAGTATGCATTGGAACACCATTCGTGGTACGCACACAGTACCACACAGTGAGCAGTGATCTGGGCAGCACACAGGTGTCACCAATGTGACATATGCCCCTTCATTGTGTGCACACGTTGTGACACGCCACCCGACATGTCCCACGCCTGTGGTGTTCTGTCTGCAATATTGTCACACCATCACATGACCTACACCCGACATAGCGAACATCCACACTGTTGTCTGCATAGCCCTCTGGATTGTGACACCTACGACATGTATGGGTGTATGTCACATGGGACACCACAGGAATGGGTACACAATGCCCATCACACACAATTGTCCAAGACCCAGTCACACATGTCCATGGGTGATAGCCACAGGCATATTGCCACACAGTACGTCTGATGTTGATAGACACTGTTGCACATTGTCCACACATAGTGTGATCATAGCCATAGTGGACCACCTGTACATTTGATGTGGTACAACAGACAACCGGAATGCTTGTCTGCAGCCACCGGAGGTGCCACCGATGTGTACCATATACTGTGCTGCAGTCATGGCAATGCAATGCGTCCATGTTATGCATCGCACAGCAACGTACATGCGTCCTGTTGCCATGCAGTGGCACAGTGCCTGTACTCCCCACTGTATAGCTATGTACACAGCTCACACTAACCACACCTGCACAGATATATATGCTAAACATGCATTCTATCTGTAGGCTGTACACACAACACTGCACTGTGAAGCCCATTATGATGCGGTGCATGTGGCAGGACACCATTGTCACACATGTCCACATGTTACCGCACATGTCGGCGGAGTACATGTCAAGGTAACGTCAGCCATGTGTACTGTTAACCTGTCTGTGGCCACATGGTGTATCACGGTGATGCATGCAAACTACCATGATTGTGTGTACTGCATGCCTACTGATATGACACCTGCTTGATGTAGTGTGCACCCCAGGGCAGTATGCATACTAACACTATTAATGTCTGGGCTGCATTCCCTGTGCTGTAGTGTGGGAATGCTGCATGCCATCTGCAATATCACATGCATGGTGTGTGTGTGTGTGGTGTGTGTGTGTGTGTGTGTGTGTGTGTGTGTGTGTGTCTGTGTGTGTGTGTGTGTGTGTGTGTGTGTGTGTGTGTGTGTGTGTGTGTGTGTGTGTGTGTGTGTGTGTGTGTGTGTGTGTGTCTGCGTGTGGTGTCTGTGTGTGTGTGTGTGTGTGTGTGTGTGTGTGTGTGTGTGTGTGTGTGTGTGTCTGCGCATGTGTGTGTGTCTGCGTGTGTGTGCGTGTGTGTGTGTGTGTGTGTCTGCATGTGTGTGTGTCATGGTGTGTAATGTACCTTACAGTATGTCTTTGTATTCACAGGTGGTGTAGGTGCGTTCCTCCCTGCGTCCATCTGATGTTAGTGTCCCCACAGATACTAGCGGTGATGACCATATGCATGAGGTACAGGCAGGGTTGTCAGGGGCAGAAGCTGTGCCATTGGTTACCATCCCACCTATGTCCCCTCATCCCCGCACGGTTCTGATGCCGACACATACCACATCACCGTTGCCCATAGAGGAAGGACAGTCAGCATCTGTTGGCATTGAGCAGGAATATGTGGTGGCTACAGAAGGTGCGCCTACACACCATGTTGCCAGTGTAATGACTGGTGATGTGCCACACAGGCATGTGGCTGGTGCTGCTCGTAGGAGGACCTCTGGCAGACATGCACCTGCTGTACAGGGCACAGCAGCTGGTATCACCAGACGCATGTTCCAGACTGTAATGGCGGCACAGGCACGTGCAGAAAGGCAGAACCAAGAAGGGCAGAGGCTGCAGAGGGCTGCAATCCGTTCCCTAAATGACAACATCCAGTCATTGGCGAATGCTCAACAGCAGATTGCTAATGTATTGGATAGGCGATTAGGTGAGATGGTTGGAATCCTCGACTGAGGCATGGCAATCCGCGAGCGTGAGCTGTCTGTGTTGTAACACCTGGTAGGGGTGAGGCGTAGGATACGTGGGCATAGGCCAGCAACACCACCTAGTGTAGGTCGACGTGTGCATGCCACCTCTCATGCCCACTCACACAGTGCCGGTATCAGCAGCAGTGCAGCTGGTGCTACACCGTCCACACCAGGACACAGCAGGCCACGTGGACGTGGCCCTGGCCGGTCCCAGCGTGGACACGGTTCCAGCGGACATGTGTCATCAGAGAGTAGCCACTCTATACCTCCACCCGGTAGTGCCCGTGCGACCCCAGGCAGACACGGGTCACGTGGCCGCAGACGGACACAGTGAGCCGTACAACCTGCACTGTACAGTCTGGAGCTGCCAATTATACCCTGTGTAGGCATCACATATGGCTGAACCGTGTACACACATCCCCACACACGGCAGACACAACTGTAGGGCTCCACCACATCCACATGCATTCTGCACAGTCATGCCCAGTAAACTCACCGGCCCTTACACACACACATGATGTCATCCATTGGTGCGGCCTATGCCCCTGGCAGACATATCACCCTGTACATATGATGAAGCCTCTGCCGCATCCCTGTCATCCACACCATCGGTGCAGGGTTATGCAAATATATTCTGATGCACAGGGTGGACAAGATAGTGAGAGGTGTATGTGATACCTGTGTATGCATAGCGTGTGATGTGTATGTTGCAGTGGTTGTGTATGACAACTGACTGGTGCGTATGTGACATGGGTTGTGTACTGTCAACATGCAGCAGACATACCATGTAGTGCAGGTGCAGGTGCAGCATGCACTGAGCTGTGTTCACGGTATGTGTGACGGTTACATGTGTAGCACCATGTTGGTTCTGATAACCTGAATCCCTCCTATGGTGTACTCGCATGTGCCTACAGGGAGCACTGTTATCGGTCCCCCATGTGTAGCTGTGGATTACACACAGGCACATCTGGCAATATCAGCATACCACATGTACCCGCAACCTGCCTGGACACCTACATAGGTTCATAGGTGCATAGGTACATACTAGGCTATCTGCCCTACGGCATTCATAAGCCTAGCCAGAGTGTGTGTGGCTTTCACCACCCCTTAGGATGAGGATACTATACCCATTAGTTTGCTGTGCCTCTGTCCAGCAGTGACACAGAGATGATTCCCAGGGTATACCTACGATCTCCCATCCACTCGTCAAGCTTTCTCTTGAACAGAGTCAGTGAGGGGCTCTGCTTCACAAGGACTGGGATTCTGTTCCATAGTGTAGGGAGTCTCTGGGTGATGAACCTGTCCCTCCAGCACGTCCTATTTATATCCGTGTTGAGGTGTGTGTCTCTTGCTCTCATGGCTCTGGTTGATTTGGATCATATGAGGTGGAGCATGTCCATGAATTCCGGGTTGGACATGGCCTTGTATGTCAGGCACACATCACCTCGGAGCAGACGGTATGCGACTGTATAGAGCCAGAGTCCCTTCAGTCGGGCAGCGTGTGACATATGTTTGAGCCCCTTTATCCTTTTGGTGGAGAACGTTTGGGGTCCTTCCAACTGCTGCAGGTGTCGTGTTAGGTACATTCCGAATGGGGCGTTGTACTCAATCATTGGTCTGATACGTGAAGAGTACAGGGGTACAATGACCTCCCCTGATCTGGATGTGAATCCCTACATGATCAGGTGGGCAATGTAGAAAGTCTTCCTAACCACATTGGCAATGTGAGTGTCAAAAGAGAGGTTACTGACAAGTTGGGTCCCCAGGTCCATGATAATGTCTTCCGTGTTTAATGGATTACCACCTATGTGGTAATTAGGGGTTACCTCGTTTTTCCCAAAGGGTATGACTATACCTTTCTTGGCATGTAGCTTAAGGCCATGGCTCTGGCACCAGTTATCCATTTCTATGAGACCTCTGGTGGATGTCTGTGTCTGATGGGGTGTCGAGTATGGTGCCCAGTTTGCAGTTATCTGCATACCTTGTCAGTCACAACCCCCCATGTTTGCCTGCACGTCAGAAAAATTAAATGCCGAACAAGAGGGGGCCCAGGACTGAGCCCTGTGGGACACCGCTCGTGACTGGCCTAGAGTCTGACATGGCACCAGGAACTCTAACCCTGTGGGTTCTGTCCTTGATCCGGTGTGCAACCCATCTTGTGACATATGGGTCTACAACTACGCTGGTGAGCTTTTCTATGATGCACGCGTGGGGTATTGTGTCGAACGCTTTTGCTAGGGCAAGGTAGTCTGTGTGAACTGCCTTACCCTCATCAATGGCCTTAGTGACTCTTCCGAAAAGGTCGACCAGGTTCAAGAGGCAGGATCTGCCCTCGACAAAGCCAACTTGGGTATGATCCAGTGTATGTAGGTCCCCAATGTCTTCATTTAGGAGCTCCATTATGATTCCCCCCCATAGCTTTGCAGACAAGGCTCGTCAAGCTTATAGGGCGGTAATGTCCAGGGTCCGTAGAAGCTCCGCCTTTGTGGAGTGGGACCACAGTTGCCGCACGCCATTCTTTGGGTACGTATCCTGTAGTAGGGCTAAGATTAAACAGCAGCCTTATGTGCGGGTTTAGGTCCTCATTGAGGTCGTGTAGCACACAGCCGGGGACACCATCCGGTCCCATTGATGCTGCGTTTTCCACTTTAGAGAGAGCAGCTCTCACCTGGGCATCTGAGATGTTTGGGAGGCTAGACTCTGGTGGGATACATATCTCGCCTCATGGGGGGAGGGAGGGGAGAAATATGCACGGAACCTGTCTGCCAGTATGTTGGCAATGTCTTTGGGTTCAGTGATCATTGTACCATTCTGGACTAATTCCGAGCATAACTGTGAGCTTCCACCCATGTTTCTACCATAGCTAAAGAAGGCCTTATGGTTGTCTTTTGTGTCTTTCGAGAGACCTCTCCCACAGGTGGCCTTGGATGATTGTATGTGTGATCGTATTGTACTGCTAGTATTGATCAGGGATGCCTTCCCTGTTAGGGAGTTTGCTCTGTCATGTAGTAGCTTTCTCCTCTTGTTGTAGAGTTTGTTTATGGCTGGGGTCCACCAGACCATGCGCCTGCCTTTGGTGGAAAGGGTCCTGATGTTATTAGGGATTGCCTGATCCATACATTCCTGGAGGTGCTCGTAGAAGGCATTTGTAAGGGTTTCAGCAGTGTGGGTTGTGTTTTCCAATGGCTCGGAGGCCTTGCAGGGTACCACTCCAGTCTTAAGAAGTGTGAGGTTTGCTTTTGGGAAGTTCTTCACCGTGGTCTCCTTTGCTGGTGTTGGGGGTGGGATGTGGATCTCCAGTGATATTAAGATATGGTTGGATCCCACCGATGAGGGATATACATCCTGTGTGGAGCATGTCGTCCCCATGTGTGATGATCAGGTCTAGTATGGTTCCTCCTCTTGTGGGTATGGTGACTAGTTGTTCCATAGCATATGGGTGTATGAACTCCAGGAAGCTTTGGCCTAGGGTGTTGGGTCTTGGGTAATGTTCCCGGTCTATGTATGGGTAGGTGATGTCACCCAATATGATGGTGTTTGGAGAGACATTCACACTCTCCGGTGTTTTCAGGAAGGCTGTGTGGGTATCCTGAGTTTGAGAGGGTGTTCTGTAGCATGCTACAAACTGTAGGGCAGTTCTACCTATGGTTAATTGCACCTGGATGGTCTCCGCTGCTATATGCATTGCCACTAACCTGGAGGTGTGGGTATCCTTTATGCATATGGAGACTCCCCCTCCTTTTGTGGTTTGGTCCGGATTTGGGGGCGGAACGCGTGATATTAGGTATAACCTGATAGTGCTGGGGTGCTCTCAGGAGCCTTGAACCAGGTTGCAGTCACAGCACAGACATCGATGTTCTCCATACTGAGGAGGGCTTTGAGGGCGTGCAACGTGGGGTTTAGACTACTGGCATTGAGCAGTATTACCCTTACTTCTTTCCAGGTTTGTTTTCTAGGGTGGTAGGTTTATCATTTGAGCCTTGCCTGAAAAAGGCACTATGGGGGTGGCAGGAGCCTTTGCCAATATCCGGAAGCCCAGGGGTGACAGGTGCAAGCCGTCCCTTGCGAAGGAGCATGGCTTGTCAAGCATGTCATCCCAGGCAAACAGACATTGGACCCCCTTAGACTGACACCAGTAATTAAGCCAATTATTAAAGCTGATCATTTTGACTCTGTATTGTGGCATCATTCTTGGTGGGGGTAGGATACTGCTCAGGGTCAGGGTCATACCGGCCTGGGCTACATAATCTGACAGCCCCTCTCTGTCTCTTTTCATGTAGTCCAGGGAGGTATGTCTCAGGTCGTTCACACCGGCATGGACAATGACTGCGTCATACTTGTACATGCTGCGGAGTGACCTGAGTGCTTGTGTTATGTTGCGGAGTATAGCGCCCGACAGGCAGCCTACTGTGATCATTTCCTTGTTCAGTTTGGTGGGTGGGACTTCAGTCTGTCTGGCTATGGCTTCACCCATAACACGTGTGTCTGGCATTGTGTGTGGCCTTAAGGGCTGTGACTGTTTAGCACACTGACTTTGAGAACTATGTGTTGCATGTCCTATGTCTTGAGGAGGCAGTTGCTTGGGTGTCTGCTTTGGAGGCCTCTGTAGTGTTGGTATATGTCTGAAGAGTGCCTCCGAGTATGTCGTTGTGTGTTTATGTGTTTGTTTTGCAGTTGTGATAGTTCTATGTGAAACTGGGTTTGTGGTGTGAGTGGTGACCTTCTCCTCCTGTCTGGTCTTGCCGGTCCTGAGTTGAGAGAGCTCAGCCTCCAGTATGGCTATATAGTAGCATCTCTCACATGTATTTGTGTTTTGTGGGGGTAGGTGTGGGTGTCTGTGTACATAAGGCAATTGTAACTTTGCCTCAGGATGCCCAGATGCACCAGCTGAACAGGAGAAGATGCTAGCAATTGACCCTTCGACATGCTAGAAAACGCGAATGCGTTTGCTGTGTAGCTGAGTCAGAAGGGACCTATAGGGAAATGGGTACTCAAGGGGATTCTAGGCTAATGTAGTACTTTGTTTAGTGTATATGTACTTTACCTATATAAGAATGCTTTAGGAGCAAGTGCTGAGCTTTTGTGATAGGGACTAGACAGTTTAGATTGCAAGTAGAGGAGTTCTAAGGGAAAACTTGAAGAGCATAATGTATGGAGCCAGACATAGTTTAACGTTGGTTACACAGTACATGACACACATGTCCACACATATACTGCACCTGACGCTTGTGGTCGGTGCCACAGGCTACAGTAAACAGAGACATCACATACATAGCAGGACACAGTACAGGTATGGTGACATTGTGCAGGTGTCGTACACAGCGTGCTGGCCACTGACCTCCGGTGTCACCTGTCAGCTGCGGTGCACGCTGTGCAGCAGTAGGACGCTGTACCAGTACAGGAATACGGCCACAGTCACGGGGTGTACACCACTATGGCGCACACCCCATAGTGTGCAGATGCGGACACCTGCCTGTGTGGTCAGCACCTTCACAATACAATGCACCCACACGCCATGTCACAGGGGGCGGACTTGCACAGGTGGGCAGTATGGCTCACACCTATGGCCTCGACAGGGTTGTGCAATGCAGCACCAGTACGGGATGGTCACCCTGTGTGGTTAGTGTCCATTCACAACAGTATATCTGCATACACCCTCACACCAGGCAGCAGACATACAAACATGTTGACACACACACATGGTGGTGACCACACATGTCTACACGGAGAGACGACGTGTTGCATGTACTGCACCATTCACATCCATGCACCCCACACTGTGGTATGTACAGATCTCTACTATGGTGTACAGGGATGTGCGGCACATGGGACATAGTCCCCCCGATATGTGGCATACATGGGCACACGTGCCTGCACACATGTCGGTGCTGGGAATGCCACACCCACCATATGAGACATGTGCAGGCGTGCAGCAGTATGTAGTGCATTATGCGTACCAACACTGTATCCAGCAGATGTGCCAATATATGCACTTGGGAGGTGGTAGGTGTTACAGTAGCCATGTGACATACAGTCGACGACACCTGACCAATGGGTATGCATTATGGCAGCACTGTCATGTAACAGCGACATAGCATACTGTATGCACATGGCAGGGTAGGATGGTGTGTGACACACCTGTGAGCCACCACCTGCACACATGCATGTGGACAGGTGTTTAAACACATGATGCACACACATACCACCATACGTGCTGTTACTATGCCACCATATAACGGCCCCCATGATGGGTACGCATGTGGTAGGGAGTTGCAACTATGTTATGGACATCGGCCACTGCTCATGCATGGCTGCACCATGCACAGTACACGTGTCACATGTGTCCCCTGTTGCCATGTGTGTATGCATTGTTACATTATGACATGTGTGTTAACATACATAGAACATGGACTGTGGTATGGTATCACAGCTGTCACAGGCGAACAATACAAGGGTATGTGTCCCAGTCAACACTGCTACACCCTGTAGTGGGAGCATACCACAGACATGTGTCCACCTTCCATTCATGTGTGTAGCACCGCGTACGCCAGTGTTATGCATGTGGTACATCACAGGCTTTGTATGTGTCCTGTGTGCAGTCCATGCACACATCCAGACAATCACATGTATGACATATCCGGACGTTGGTTCACTCTGGTACAGCAGCAGTCATGTGTCATAGCTGTGTCAGGGCCGTGGTATGTGTGGAGCTGACCTGTCTATGTATACTGATATGGGCGGACCACATCACACATGTGGGATCATTGTTAGTATATGTGTACTCTGCACGACTGGTGTACACCGCTATACAGACCTGTGGACATATGTCACATGCTGTTGTTGGACCGTGAGGCATACTGCTACACCGCTGACATGGTGCTGGCATGGCAGCTACAGTGTTCACTGCAGTGTGTACATGTTTGACCTGCACCCGTGACGCCTGTGATGTCATCTGTGTGTGTACGGGTAACTGCATGTGTGACCACCCTGTGCGTGTGGACGGGTTTACCTGCCCGTGACCAGTGGTGTGTACACACCGTCTGCATGGCTGACAGCGCGTAGCACATGCTAAGTGTGTGAGCATGGCCGGTTTGCTGTTGTGTAGGTGGACACACACGACGTTCCACACTCTGCACTTACATGATTCAACCCCATGTGTATGCATGTCTGCACTCTGCAAATGCTGTGTGTGAGCATGCCCAGTAAGCAGTTTTGTGGATTGACACACAGTACAGTGCACACCGCGCCCGTCTGTGATTATACACCGTGTGCATGTATGTTCCCCCTTTGCAACCACTAGGTGTGTCAGCATGGCCGGTTTGCTGTTGTATAGGTGGACACACACGACGTTCCACACTCTGCACTTACATGATTCAACCCCATGTGTATGCATGTCTGCACTCTGCAAATGCTAAGTGTGTGAGCATGCCCAGTAAGCAGTTGTGTGGATTGACACACAGTACAGTGCACACCGCGCCCGTCTGTGATTATACACCGTGTGCATGTATGTTCCCCCTTTGCAACCGCTAGGTGTGTCAGCATGCCCGGTTTGCTGTTGTGTAGGTGGACACACACGTTCCACTCTCTGCACTTACATGATTCAACCCCATGTGTATGCATGTCTGCACTCTGCAAATGCTGTGTGTGAGCATGCCCAGTAAGCACTTGTGTGGATGGACACACAGTACAGTGCACACCGCGCCCGTCTGTGATTATACCCCGTGTGCATGTATGTTCCCCCTTTGCAACCGCTAGGTGTGTCAGCATGCCCGGTTTGCTGTTGTGTAGGTGGACACACACGACGTTCCACACTCTGCACTTACATGATTCAACCCCATGTGTATGCATGTCTGCACTCTGCAAATGCTGTGTGTGAGCATGCCCAGTAAGCACTTGTGTGGATGGACACACAGTACAGTGCACACCGCGCCCGTCTGTGATTATACCCCGTGTGCATGTATGTTCCCCCTTTGCAACCGCTAGGTGTGTCAGCATGCCCGGTTTGCTGTTGTGTAGGTGGACACACACGACGTTCCACACTCTGCACTTACATGATTCAACCCCATGTGTATGCATGTCTGCACTCTGCAAATGCTAAGTGTGTGAGCATGCCCAGTAAGCAGTTGTGTAGACGGACACACAGTACAGTGCACACTGCGCCCTTCATTGAGTATACCCCGTGTGCATGTATGTTTCCCCTTTGTGACCGCTAGGTGTGTGGGCATGCCCAGTACGCCATGCGTGGAGACACAGTACAGTTGGATCCGATGTCTGATACTAGGCTTGTAGCCATGGCCAATGACATCCTGCATAGCCATGGTGGCCGTCCAGGCGAGTTATATGTAGATGCTATGCCACAATGGCTGCCTACATCATGCACGCCGGTTGCTCTCTCATAGGGTGTACTGTCTGTGGTGCATCCTGTACCCATGTCGTGATGTTGTGCTTCATAGTTAGGGCAGCACTGACGTGTTACTGTACGCCCACCTTGGGATAGCAACATGCTGTGTGACTGCGCACTCTGTCCTCATTCCCTATCGGCTGCCTTGCCTCTGCAGATGATATCACCCACCTACGAGTATGCCTCTTGACAGTGCTGTGCTCAGTAAGCTCGGTAGCGTGTTCTGTAAATGCATCATACTGTAGTGTGTTCATGTAGGTAGGCGTAGGTTCAACTCCCGGCCATTCCCCATGTGTGTGTGTGTGTGTGTGTGTGTGTGTGTGTGTGTGTGTGTGTGTGTGTGTGTGTGTTTCCAGCTGCCTCTGGGGATAGTAATGCTTTTAGACGCTTCACAACACATACCTTGGCTATCAGCGTCCATTCCTTTACGGATGATGTCACCCGCCTAGAAGTATGCCTCTGACAGTGCTGTGCTCAGTAAGCTCGGTAGCGCGTTCTGTAAATGCATCATGCTGTAGTGTGTTCATGTAGGTAGGCGTAGGTTCAACTCCAGGCCCTTCCCCGTGTGTGTGTGTGTGTGTGTGTGTTTCCAGCTGCCTCTGGGGATAGTAATGCTTTTAGACGCTTCACAACACATACCTTGGCTATCAGCGTCCATTCCTTTACGGATGATGTCACCCGCCTAAAAGTATGCCTCTGACAGTGCTGTGCTCAGTAAGCTCGGTAGCGCGTTCTGTAAATGCATCATGCTGTAGTGTGTTCATGTAGGTAGGCGTAGGTTCAACTCCCGGCCCTTCCCCATGTGTGTGTGTGTGTGTGTGTGTTTCCAGCTGCCTCTGGGGATAGTAATGCTTTTAGACGCTTCACAACACATACCTTGGCTATCAGCGTCCATTCCTTTACGGATGATGTCACCCACCTAGAAGTATGCCTCTGACAGTGCTGTGCTCAGTAAGCTCGATAGCTCGTTCTGTAAATGCATCATGCTGTAGTGTGTTCATGTAGGTAGGCATAGGTTCAACTCCCGGCCCTTCCCCGTGTGTGTGTGTGTGTGTGTGTTTCCAGCTGCCTCTGGGGATAGTAATGCTTTTAGATGCTTCACAACACATACCTTGGCTATCAGCGTCCATTCCTTTATGGATGATGTCACCTGCCTAGAAGTATGCCTCTGACAGTGCTGTGCTCAGTAAGCTCAGTAGCACATTCTGTAAATGCATCATGCTGTAGTGTGTTCATGTAGGTAGGCGTAAGTTCAACTCCCGGCCCTTCCCCGTGTGTGTGTGTGTGTTTCCAGCTGCCTCTGGGGATAGTAATGCTTTTAGACGCTTCACAACACATACCTTGGCTATCAGCATCCATTCCTTTACGGATGATGTCACCCGCCTAGAAGTATGCCTCTGACAGTGCTGTGCTCAGTAAGCTCGGTAGCGTGTTCTGTAAATGCATCATGCTGTAGTGTGTTCATGTAGGTAGGCGTAGGTTCAACTCCCGGCCCTTCCCCGTGTGTGTGTGTGTTTCCAGCTGCCTCTGGGGATAGTAATGCTTTTAGATGCTTCACAACACATACCTTGGCTATCAGCGTCCATTCCTTTACGGCTGATGTCACCCACCTAGAAGTATGCCTCTGACAGTGCTGTGCTCAGTAAGCTCGATAGCACATTCTGTAAATGCATCATGCTGTAGTGTGTTCATGTAGTAGGCATAGGTTCAACTCCCAGCCCTTCCCCATGTGTGTGTGTGTGTGTGTGTGTGTGTGTGTTTCCAGCTGCCTCTGGGGATAGTAATGCTTTTAGACGCTTCACAACACATACCTTGGCTGTCAGCGTCCATTCCTTTACGGATGATGTCACCCGCCTAGAAGTATGCCTCTGACAGTGCTGTGCTCAGTAAGCTAGGTAGCGCGTTCTGTAAATGCATCATGCTGTAGTGTGTTCATGTAGGTAGGCATAGGTTCAACTCCCAGCCCTTCCCCTGTGTGTGTGTGTGTGTGTGTGTGTGTGTGTGTGTTTCCAGCTGCCTCTGGGGATAGTAATGCTTTTAGACACGTCACAACACATACATTTGCTATCGGCATCTATTCCTTTGTGGATGATGTCACCCACCTAGATGTATGCCTCTGACAGTGCTGTGTTCAGTGCTCCGAGTAGCGTGTTCCATTCCTGTGTCATACTGTCGTGCGGTTGGGTAGGTAGGGGTAAGGTCAATTCCCATGCCTACCGGCTGTGTGTGTGTGTGTGTGTGTGTGTGTGTGTGTGTGTCTATGCTCCCAGCCGCATGGGTTCATAGGTTATGGTTTTAGACACTCTGCAGTACACAGATATCCTGCTGACATCTCTGTGTTTGCGGATGTTGAGACGCAGCTAGTGGACTGCCTGTGTGCCTGCTGTGGTTAGCGACCTCCGTAGCGTGTTCTCCACATGCGTCCTGCTGTGGTGTGATAGGGTAGTGATGTGTAGGTTCCACTACCGGCCTTGCCACATGTGTCTGTCTGTATCTCTCTCGATGTATATATACATACATATGTTATGCCCATAGCGCTGCTCTTGCATGGACAGCTGTCTGTCCCATGTATCGCATATTTGCATGGCTGACAAATAGAAATGTGGTACGATGCATATCCAAACATTGTCCATGCAACGTCCGTTCGGAGGTGTTGCACCCTAGAGACATCTGCTGTATATCTTGGCAGACAGCTATCCTTGCTGTACTGTCACTGTACTGCATACGCCATAGACCTTGTGTATCATTGCCTGTTTATGGTGTGTGTATGTCTATCTGAGCTGTGTGCATGGTCGTGTGTATGTCCCACTATAATCGTCTGTGCAGGTGTCGCCACTATGGGTAATCCATGTAGACAGCTGTTTGATGTGCATTTCAGCACATACCTGCGGACAGTGCTACCCCTCCTACAGCAGCACATTCCATCGTCTTGCAGTGGATACTAGTGTTTCCACACACATGTATCTGTGTCTGTTCATAACACACCATCTCAGGGAGCGTATATCTGGACACGGCCTTATGTGATAGTGTGACACTCGGGGCCAGTCATGTCATGTTGCTCTTAGAACATTGGTAGTGGGCACAGTGATATGTTTTGCATGCGTATGGCATTTCTGTCTGACTTGGTGTCTTCCTCGCATGTTTGTCGTTGCTTCCTGTCGTCAGTTATCATGAGGGCGCCGGACTGTTACTGTTACGTGGAACACAGCGAACATATGAGGCAGACTTCTACACAGTCTGCGTACATCTGTGCAGTTGCAGGGTATGTGTCTAATACAACATACCTACTGTCCGCCTACAATACACACACAGTGTGTGGCGGCATAACAGACCACATGACATTGCTTTGTATTTGCACGGCACACCCACGCAGACAGTTGTATTCCTCACACAGGTCTACATCTGCTTATCCACACTACTTGTTCTTTCCTGTACCATATGTGTGCGTCGTATTTGCGCTTCCCGTCAATGGCGGGGCTCATGTATGACTATGGGGGCCTGGTAATTGTTATGTTGACACTTCATGGCACCCTGGGGGACACTTCACCTTTGTGTTTGATTACCTTCCACATTGACCTTCGCGGGGCATACGTTGTCATTCACAATTACCGGGGTAGGACATATACATGTTTGCACATTTGTCCTGCTGTCTTTCTTCCCACCTGTCCGCCTAGTATCACTGGTTCAGTACATGTATTCTGGACAGGTAGATCCTTCATACCCTGACCTGTTGTCATTATGTGTACACACCCTGACATTCGGCCATTGCCCTTGTTACGTTTCGCATAGTGCTGTGCCTTTCTAGCTGATTGATGCCTAGGCATTCCGGACTGTGCGGTGGGTGATAGGGAGCACTATTTCCACTGCATTATTACTGACACTCATAACAACCGTATTCATGGCTACGCCAGCATACCTCGCAAGTGTACCTCGTTATGGGGAACATACCTCATTTGGGTTCATAGGTTCATAGGTTCATACTAGGCTATCTGCCCAAGGGCATTTATAAGCCTAGCCCAGAGTTTTGTGGCTTTCACCACCCCTTTAATTTGAAGGATACTATGCCCATTATTTTGCTGTGCCTCTGTCAAGCAGTGACACTGAGATAATCCCTAGGGTACATCTGCGATCTCCCATCCATTGGTCAAGATTTCTCTTGAACAAAGCCAGCGAGGTGCTCTGCCTCACATGTACCTGGATTTTGTTCCACAGCATAGGGAGTCTCTGGGTGATGAATCTGTCCCTCCAGCACATCCTATTAATAACCGTGTCAAGGTTTAAGTCTCCCGCCCTTGTAGTTCTGAGGGATCTAGATTATTTGAGGTGAAGCATGTTCATCAATTCTGGGTTGGACATGGCCTTGTATGTCAGGCACAGGTCACCTCTGAGCAGACGGTAAGCGACTGACTAGAGCTGAAGTTCCTTCAGTTGGGCAGCATAGGACATATTTTTGGGACCCTTTATCCTTTTGGTGAGGAACTTTTGGGGCCTTTCCAGTTGCTGCAGGTGTCGTGTCAGATACATTCCGAATGGGGCATTGTACTCAATCATTGGTCTGATGAGTGATGAGTACAGGGGGACGATGACTTCCCTTGATCTAGATGTGAATCCCTTCATGATCAGGTGGGCAATGTAGAAGGTCTTCCTAACTACTTTGGCAACGTGAGTGTCAAATGAAAGGTTACTGTCAACCTGGGTACCCAGATCCCTTATAACCTCTTCTGTGCTTGGTGGGTTGTCGCCTATATGGTAGCTAGGGGTAACCTTGTTTTTCCCGAAGGGTATGACTATGCATTTTTTGGCGTTTAACTTTAGGCCATGGCTCTGGCACCAGTTGTTCATTTCTATAAGACCCTTCTGAAGGATATCTGTGTCAGATGTGTTCTCAACTATGGCTCCCAGTTTGCAGTCATCTGCAAAGTTTGTCAGCCATAATCCTCCTGTGTTTGCTTGTACTTCTGAAAAGTAGATGCCAAACAGGAGAGGGCCCAGGACTGAGCTCTGTGGGTCACCACTTGTGACAGGCTTTGAGTCTGACATGGCGCCAGCAACTCTGACCCTGTGGGTTCTGTCACTTAGCCAATTTGCAACCCATCTTGTGACGTATGGGTTTACATTTAAGCTGTTGAGTTTTTCAATGATACCTGAGTGGGGTATTGTGTCGAAAGCCTTTGCCAGGTCGAGGTAGGCTGTGTGGACTGCCTTTCCCTCATCAATGGCCTTGGTGACTGTTTCGAAAAAGTCAACCAGGTTTAAAAGGCATGATCTGCCCTTGACAAAGCCAAACTGGGTCGGATCCAAGGTCTGCAAGTCTCCTATGTCTTTATTTATGAGTTCCATTATGATCCTCTCCATAGCTTTGCAGATCAAGCTTGTCAAGCTGATGGGACGGTAATTTCCTGGGTCAGTGGAGGCACCGCCTTTGTGAAGTAGGACCACAGTTGCCGTATGCCACTCCTTAGGCACATATCCTGAGGTGAGGCTAAGATTAAACAGCTGCCCTAACTGCGGGTTTAAATCCTCATCGAGTTCGTGGAGCACACATCCGGGGACACCATCTGGTCCCATGGATGCTTTGTTTTTTGCCTTGGAGAGAGCAGTTCTCACCTGAGTGTTACAGATGTTTGGGGGGCTATAATTCTCTAGTATAGATATCTCACCTTTTGGGGGGGGGGAGTTTGCACTGAACCTGTTAGCCAGTATGTTGGCAATGTCTGTAGGTTCAGTAATGTTTACATCATTTTGAACTAATTCTGAGCATATCTGGGGGTTTCCTCCCAGGTTTCTAACATAGCTAAAGAAGGCCTTATGATTGTCCTTTGAGTCCTTAGCAACATTTCCCTCAGAATTTGCCTTGGATGATAGGGGTCTTGGATGATTGGGGTCTTAAACGGGTCCTGCTCCTCGAAATTCCACAAAGTTCCACATTGAAAGGGTCTGTTACACATTCAGTGTTAGGAATGTTTTAGGTGACATCGATGGTAAATTGACATTAATCATATTAATTCATTAAAGGATCTTCATTATACGTGCGAACAGCGTATTTTAACCATCCTGTGACCTTCCTAGTTGAAGATGTTAGTAAGTCATTAGTATGTGTTACACATTATGCTCATTTGTTCCACATTATAGAGGCGAGTGTTCCTCATTTTGGTGATGGGAGGTTGAGAGCTATGTACGCCAGTATTCGCACAACGGTCTGGCTTTGTATGGGGTATTTCTAATGTAGTCCCTATCTGTATTTCCTGTGCTATGCCTTACTGCAGCTGTGTTATTCCGACAGATTTCCAGTTATGGGTGCCATCTTGGTCGTACGCATGTCCATCCATGGGGATCACCTAAAGGACACTGATATAGGCCTGTACATATTTCACACCTGCTTTCCACATTATCCAGTGGATGCTTTGCACCATTAGTGGGGATTAAGGCATGTGCTATACCCACATCCCTCTCACGGAGCGGGCCTACGGATTCTCTGCCAAACAGCACCTAGGCCCATTTCTGCATACCCAGGTTCCCATGCCTGCAACCCTCGACGGTACACATTACACATGGTTAATGTGTGCGGTACTGGGATGTGGACGCACTTCTATGGACTCGCCACTCTGGGGATATCTGTCCATATGTCCTGCATTTCATGGACACGTGTCATCAACCTTGCACAAGCTTTTAGTGCATGTATAGCTGTTCCATAGTTGCGGCTGTCACTTCTTTTGCGTCAGTCGCAGCAGGGGTTGCGAATGGAGCAATTTTTGGAGTCCTACAATGGACACCAGTGTGCATGTGTAAAGTGTAGAACTTGCTGGACTGTCACCTTCTGGCCAGTGGTTTTGACTGCTGCTGTATGTTCCCCATTCGCTGACGTCTGTTTGACTACCCATATTATCTATTACTTGGCATATTTATATCCATGTGTCATATATACGGGACGTAGGTCTGTTGTGTGTACATATATACATGTGAACCCCTCATTTCATACCTTGCTTTGTTACTGTCTGTGGATTACCTGTGTACACACATATATAACCATACCATACCTTTCCACTGTACAGGTTCTGGCAGAGTGTACGGATGGTTGGCCCTTTACCTTAGGTGTGTGTTACATTGACCTGTGTCTATCTGGCAATTTGCTGGCATTTTATGTGAGACTTACTTGATTCTATAGAGACCGGATTCTATAATTATGACGTGCTTCCACTGACTACATTTTTCGTTGTCTTCTGGAATCTTTATGTAACCAGTCCTTTTTGGACACTTTCTATTGTTGTTCATTTTTGTTTACATATATGACTGCTTTGGTATGTTGTGCTATTATTGTGTGTGGAGCATTTCTCCCCGGGCCTCTACTGACACTGGACATGTATACAGCTAGCCTAGCCCGGTCAACACATATGAACCAACATAAAACGTACATAGACGTACGGTGGCACCTTCTGACAAGTAGGTCGGGTTACAGATGCATACCCCTCGTCAATCCCTGCTACTAACACACCCGTTATTCTATCCACATTCTATGTTTGTCTTATCACATATCATGTGTTTCTCACTATTTGTACCAGTACTTTGCATGGCATTGTCCGGTTCCATACTTTCAGAGGCTGACAGTTTTGAGACATGTATAACTAACGTGGGGGACACAGCATTAACTTACCCTGCTGTAAGCGGATCACACACGCACAGGCGCACTTGCATTTCCTAATTGTGGGTTACGCGCAGGCGCACATGCATATCCGTATTCTGGGTTACATATGTTTACTGAGTCTGTGTGATTACATGGCCTGTATTAGTTGTGACTGTTCCAGTAACATATCTCTGATCCGGTTAACGGACGTGTGCGGGACACACTTTCACCTTTACACATGTAACTGTCTTTGCGGCACAGACGCATTACTTACACGTTCACATTTATATGTTCTATAGTCGTAATTCAAACGGGACTGCATTCACATTGGCCAGTTGCTGTGAGCACTACACGTTTGCTGTTCTGTCTCATTTATATGCATACCCATGGTACATAGCTACATTAACATATCCCCCCCCCCCGCACTCACTTACGTCACAGGCATCCATTCTCCTGCTGGGAAAAGTGCAGTACTACATGTTACACGTTCCCTATTCCCTACTGCTCTTGACCCAGGATGCATATGGTGTGACCGCAGGGATATTCAGATCACAGGGGCTTATAGCCCCAACGCATACAAGTCTTTGATTGTCAGGGTGTTCCTGTGGTGCTCTGGGTTTGGTCTTGTCCGCCTAGTGTACGGAACTGCCCTGACCGTGTACGAATGTCAGACGAGGCACATGGGCACGGTTTGTCCATGTCTATTATACCATGACCACCCCCATTACTCCTATCCATGCACGCTGATTGGCCAGCGTGCCCGTTGTAGGTCGGGTTATAGTAATGGCACACGGTCCGGTCACCCGGACCTATTTCCATTAGTATACCTCGGTATTTATAACCTGTCTCGCTATGTTACATGGGTTTAACATAGTGTGACAGCTTTAACTGAGCCACGGTGATGTCCGTTGCTTACTTTGTGCCAGTCTCTCTCTGCTACACACATTTAACATAGCGGGACAGGTTGTACAACACAGCGACGGGGACACCGAGCTCTCCGTTGCTGTTTTGTATTGATTTGCTATGTTGACTGTGTTTTACATGGTGAGACAGTTTTGACATTAGCAACGGACATCTCGCGCAGTACGTCAGCACCGCCGCGGATGCCAGACATCTGCGGACGGGCAGCAGACAGGCATTAGGCTGTGCCATTATGTCTGGGGATTGATAGTTTATTTTCCTAGTTGATATGGCATAATAGCAATAACCCACGTCTGGGTGTGGGTACTGCTGTATTTACCCACGGTGGCCTTTGTTTGGTCCCTCGGGCATCGCCCTCGGGACCGCACCACGTCTACCGTGGGTATATCCGCAATTACCCACACCCAGGCGTGGGTTATTGCTATGATATTCATTCCGTATGTACAGACACGAGTGTTTGGGCAACCAACAATAGCTTCTGCTATTGCCATACAATGCTGTGGGTGGTGCCGGTTATCATACATATGCCATGTTCTGCGTTTTTCCCATTCATACTTGTCTATCCCCTGTCCTCATTCATACATGGATATTTATGTGGCACATGATTGAACTATGTATTACCTGCAGGTATGCTGTCTACAGTGCACATATGTGACGGTTGGTTACAGTGTATCTGTGTACCTACCTCTGTGATACTGGGGACTACCACACATCCTTTGCAGCATTACATGCGTATGTACATACTATTATTCAGTGGCCTGTGGAAGGTTGTCGGAGCACCGGTTACATGTGTCCCTATTTGTGCACGCATCGTGTTGGTCTTTGTCCGGCCTTCGTTGCTATCATGGGTTGGATGGTGGTGTTGGTGTGTGTTTGGGTTGTATTTATACTGCCGATACGTCAGCGGGGTGGTGGGGTTGGCACGTGTTCCTCTTTGCAGGGGGCCCCATTATGGACATATGTGCCCTGCGTCGACACCTGACACGTGCCATATGTCCTGTGATATTGACACAGTCGTGTATGTCTTCCTGCATTACAACTTGCGTGTTACGGGCATTTTGTATCTGGTATGCATGACTATTATGTTGGATAGCTTAGGCTATTCCCATGCTATGACATAACCATTCATCCGGGCATATACGTGTTATTTTATCCTTTGCATTGTCCGTGGGTGTTTTGCCATAAGGAACAACACATATCTACGAGTGATGTCCCACCTTGACATTCTGTGCATGTGGCAACCCTGCTGGGGTGACCTGCTTGGTGGACGGCTGTTCCGCCCTGTGTATTGTGTTTGACATGTCTGCATAGCTAATCATCGGTACAGTGGCTGCACATACTGCTTTGTCTAGATGTGTCCAGTTATGGACACCGTGGCGTGTGAACACCTGTGGGGTTTCGACTGGTCCGTAACCACACGCGGGATGTACACATTCTGCCGACACATTCACATGCAGCCATTTGGATATCAGTACCTGGGATGGGATGTTGACATGTGGGGTACATATTTGCACGCGTGTCGCTGTCTAGGACAATACTTCCTACTACATCTGGGGTATACCCGCTGTGTGTAGGTGTGCAGCTGCGCAAGGCTGCTAGCTGGATTGGGTGGACAGTCGGACATGGGTGCGGGTTACGTGCTATGATGGGGTTGTTGTGTATTACATTTGCATGCATGGGTTCTGCTTCTGGATATTCCGATTCGGCATATGCCATCCTATGTGTATGTGACGGGTACGTTGCTGTGTCTAGCACATTTTACTATACACATGTTTGTCTGTGTTTGGGATATCTGGTTTCTTTCTGGTTGTTCTATGGCCACGACTGCCCAGCTATGTACCCTCACTACCACTGTGGGACTGCTGGTGACCATGCCCATGGGGCTAGCCATGTGTAGTTGCGGCGCGCTGACATGATGCAGTACACCTCCAATGGGCATGCCTGCTGACAGTGCATTGCGTGACGGACACGGTATTCCGAGTATCCTTTGTTCCGTGGATGGGAACATTTTGTACTTCGTGGATTTATGTTTGGTTCTCCATTTTGTGTGGTCGGGTACTATGTTGCGTACTCTGCATACGTTTCATTTTCCACGGACACTGGTTGGTGCGGTTACTATTGCAGGCGGCCTGTGACAGTCAGCACTTTAGGTTGCTCATCGCCTGCCGGCTTGGCCATGCCTACGGGCGCATCCTACTTGGGCTCCCTGGACTCGCGCACGTGCCCTATGCACGTGGTTGTGGTTGTGGCGCACACTCATTACTATGCATGTGACGCTGCTACGCCAGTTATACGCTGCATGGCCAGCGCAAGCCTTATGCCGGCCTTGCGCCGAGCTTCATGAATCCGGGGGAATATTTAATAACGAAATAAATATAAATCTTATCCCCTTTCTCAGTAATATAATAAATAACTTCAAAAAATGTTTAATAATTACTTATCCAAAAATACATTGTTTTTGATGTTTCCAGTAGCCTTCACTAAAGGTTGCTTAGACTCCTTTAACCTAACTAAATTAAAAGAAATGAAAAACAATGGGTTAAAATACTGGCATCAGTTTTTGAATAATAACAAGATTTATGATCCAAACCATCTCTTGGCAAGATACAACATTAACCAAGACAACTGGCTAAATAGACAAATGTTTAGGGAATTTCTTGTGAATTAATTAAAAACTAGCCTAAGTGTTAACACAATAGCAATTTCTAAATTACTATCCTTATTCTTTGAAATTAACTCACTTACTGTTTCTAAAAGTATATCTGTTTCCATTTTTTTATAAAATTTCAAGAGCCGAACTACATCCCACAAAAGAATCCTTTTGGAATTATTCAACTAAAGTTAATAAAGAATCCTTCTCTAAAATGAATAAATCTTTAATACTTTAATCTATAAATAATACATCTTCCTCCACATATTGGAACATCTTTATGCGGAAGTTCCTCCACATAGGTTTTTACACATCACATAAAATAGCATTAATGTACAATAAAGAGTTAGTGAAATGCTGGAGATGTAAAGAAACAGTTGATGCTTATTGGATACACATGTTTCTACCATGTTCCATAGTAACACCATTTTGGTCTGAATTTAAAGATTTTACTAGAATTCGATGGTTAGACAATTATCAAATAACATATTCATTTTGTTTAATGCACCAATACCAGGCTCAATTCCGAAATCATAAGCACATCTTATTTGGTTACTTCTTGCAATTGCAAGAAAAATTATTACAATAAACTGGAAATGCCAGAAACTCCTCTCATTCTCAGATTTTATTTCTTTAGCCAAAATAACTTGTAATAGGGAATTACAAACCAACTACCTTAGAACGACAAATATTACTCACAAAAAGTTGTCATGGTTGAAATTGAAAAATCTTTTAGATAAATATTAGCTTTGGAAAATAAATTTTATAGTTATGGACCTAGTATATATGTATACAGTTATGTTTAATTTTATCATGTTTTACTTTTACTGGTTCTCATTATTGATGTCTTTTATTTATTGCACAATTCACAACTGTCTAAAACTTAATAAAAACTTTGTTGGAAAAAAAAAGAAGTTAATTTGAATATTGAGCTATAGTTCATTGATGGTATAAAGATGTTTTTCTGTGGTGATGAGGAATTGGCAGGGGGGAAGAGCTGTGGTATTTATGTATTTGGTGTGAATAAGATGGAGGAGAAAAGTTTAAGAGTTTAGAAGAGATTGAAATAAAAAGGGGAGGGGGTGAGACTGTGACAGTAGAGTAAAAAGTTGAATAACAACAGGTTGAAGTGGAATTAGTGGGTGGTAGGAATATTCTATGTATAGCTGTAAGAAAAAGTTATAGGGCTAGGTACAGCATGATGTTGAGGTGGAGAGAAATGGTAAGGAGTTGATGGACTTAGAGTTAAAATGGAAGATGAATTGATTTGAGAGGAAATGAACAGACTAGAGGGTATAGAATGGTGTATGAACTGATAAAGAACTACTTGAATACAGTATGACATGAGAAATACGCAGGGAGGTAATACTACTGTCTGAATTTTGAGATTATGTCTTCTTTAATGGGGAGGGACTAATTAGAATTGCTGCCACATTTTTGGAGTTGAGGCACTGGGGGTAGGTCCTTTGTGTCATGCAGTTGGAGGTAGAAGCTTTCGTATTTCAGCTTCCATTCATAAGACTAAGTATTAAGTTTTTATTTTCAGTTGTTATCACCTTTCTATAATGACATACCAATTTCTACTTAGAAGGTACATGTGTGCTTAATGGGGGAGAATTGGGTATGTCCCTTTCTGATTTACTTTTCTTTTGTTTTTCCCCATCTGCCATTTTTACTGCTTGTGGCTCCTCTCTGTAATTGTGAGTTTAATGAGAACAGCTGCTTTGAAAATGCTTAGTGAACACAGCTTTAGGCATTTCTAAGTGGCTGTTCTCTGATTTTGTTATTTTATTTTATTTATTATTTTTTTATTTACAACTGTTGTTTCAGATTCGCTGCAAGAGTAGGTCAGCAGGAAACCGTGACCTCATGTCAACATTCTGCCAGGTATGATAATGTGAGTCAAAGCAGCATTCCACGACATAGCAGGAAATGGCTCCAGTTTTGAAGAAATTGTATATAATGACTGAAATCCGTATTTTGGTGTATGTGCTTTTAGCATATATCAGAAGAATCCCAGCTCTATTGAGCAGAAAAAACACTCCAGAGCATAAGTGCACTCTATTGCACATGATATTTAAGATTTAAGGCCACAAAGTTAAGGCACAAATGAAAATGTCTTTTGTTGTACTTTAACTATTCATCCACCATCTATCAGTGACCACTACCCCATTAGCTTTCTGCTATATTCATCCTAACAAAATATTTCACCATATGTGATCTGTTTTAGAGCCAAATTTGACTCCAGTATAAAAAAATTCGAATCCATTTTCAGCACACAAGACTATCCCAACGTTCTAAATACAACTGAAACCAGCCTTGCTGCAGAATTATTCACCAACACCCTAAGGAATTTACAAGGCACCTATTTCACCCTAATTACTAAAATGTTCAAAGCTAAATTGACTGGTTAACCAGTGAACTGAAATCTCTACTGAACCTCACAGATGAAGTATGATATGGGAAAGCCAACCCAAATTTAAATACAAGACAAGCCTTTGAGCAACTCGGAAACCTCTCAAAGCAAGCCAGTAGAAAGCATAATACCCAACTAATGAAATAAACGCAAAACTCCTTAATCGACAGTCTCCAAGCAGTTCTGGAGAGAGCTAAACAGACTCACAGGTAACAGCAAAACATTATCTCATAAAACACCATATGCATTCTCCCGTTCTGACTTCCTGTCAGAATTCAGCAACCTACCCACAGCCCAGCCCACCTCAACAAGCATACCTCATATTCCAGAACCTTCCCTCCTCCATTTCCTAATTTTATTATAAACATATTAAAATAAAAGACATTCTGCCAGTTCTTGAAAACCTAAACATTTACAATCCACCAGGATCAGATGGCCTCCTTTTTCATCTACTACTGTAAGGATTACATCACAACACCCCTCCAGCATATATTCAGTCTATGCCTAATGCAAAACACCATGCCAGACTTATAGAAACTCATATATCCAATCCCAAAAGACAGAAGAAGACAGAACAAACTCTCACACCACCATCTATTCTTTATCCTTCCACTCTGGGAATAATCCTTGAAAAAAAATACTCACACCCATTTAATACAATGTATATTGGACTATATATAACCTGCTCTTTAACAAAACATGGTTCTGACCAGGGCACCTCAACAGTTAAATGGACCCTAATGAATGACATCCTACTAGGTATGGACAAAGGACAACTCAGAGGTACTATCTTTATAATCCTGACAAAGTCATTTGCTCTAGTAGATCACAATTTACTTTTATACCACATATTTGATATAGGCATTAGCCTGGGTGCTTCCAAAGCTATCTAATTGACACCTTTGTAATACAAGTCTTTCCTGTCTCTCTCTTTCTCTCTACACTAGCTAATCTGAAGCAAGGTGTTCCACAAGGGTCCATTCTTACCTTACTCCTTATATTGATGTATAATAATAAACTGCCTCTGGACCTTCCTCACTTCCCACAATTTCTAGGTGATGATGACATGGCAGTGTACTTTTCAAATAAATCTCACACAGCTTTACAAAACAATTTCAATCAGACTTTTTCCACTTGATTTGATTTACCGGATCAGTAACAATAAACTTATACTCCATTCATCCAAAATGAAAAAAAAAAAATGCTTTTGGGGACAAAACAAAAATGAAGCAAAAAAGAAGTTATGTACTCACCATAACGTTCCATCTGAGTAGGTAACTTCATTCGTCAGCAACCTGTGGGTATCAGTTTGGACCTGGATCCAAGTCGGCAGCTTTCCAAGCTAAAGATCCGAGCTCTCAGCTCCTCCCCCTTACCCATAATACCCTGCTACCTCCCTCCAGTCCTCAGATCAAGTTTGCCAATTATCAACCAACAACAGTCAAACATACTCGAAAGAGAAACGCTAACCTGATGCGTAACAGAAGGAAAACCTTCCGTTATGAATATGACCACAAAACAGGCTAGGGGGAAGGAGGGGGGGTTGGTTGCTGACAAATGAAGTTACCTACTCAGATGGAATGTTATGGTGAGTACATAACTTCTTTATCTGAAGTAATTAACTTCATTTGATCAGCAACCTGTGGGACAAAGTCCCCAGCTACCAAAAACCTGGGAGGTCCTCATGGAAGGATATTCCGGAGCACTGTGAAGCCAAAGGCTGCCCTACCTCTGGATATCAGATCCAGCTTGTAATGAGAAATTAAGGTATGAGAAGAGGCCCAAGTAGCCGCTGAACAGATGTCATCTAAGGGAAATCTTGAGCAAAATGCTGCACTGGTAGCCATAGAACGGGTAGAGTGAGCATGAACCCCCCAAGGGTTCTGGCTGACCGGAAGCTGCATACGCGTGTAAGATGCAGTGGGATATCCATCTAGCTAAGGTAACTTTCGAAACTGTCTTGCCTAAAGACAGCTTAGTGAAAGGCACAAAAAAGCTGCTCCAATTTGCAAGAAGCAGCTGTCCTGTGCAAGTAAAAATCACAATTGTTTATGCACATCAAGTAAGTGCAGTCTATATTCCCCTTTGTTTCGAAAGATGAGGAAGAAAACCGGCAAATTGATGATTTGATTGATATTGGCCTCGGAGGCCACTTTAGGCAAGAATGAAGGATTAGTCCTGAGAAATACTCTGTCCTTATGGAAGACCAGGTACGGGGGTTTTGTACAAAGGGCTTGAAGTTCAGATACCCTTCTAGCTGAAGTAATTGCAATCAAGAAAGCAGTTTTCCAGGATAAGAATTTTAAGTCAACGGAAGCTGCAGGTTCAAAGGGTGGACCTGTTAGGGCCTGAAGAACTAAAGTTAAGTCCCATGGGGGAACCGCATTCTTGACCGGAGGTCTTAACAGAAAGGTGCCTTTCAAAAAGGTCTTGCATATCTTAGCAGAAGCTAAGGGTCCAAGGTTGTCCCCGATGTGGAAATGAGAAATGGCAGCCATCTGAACCTTCACAGTAGAAGAACTGGCCCCTTGATGGAAAATGTGGGACAGAAATTCAAGAACTGCTGGAATGGGAGCTGAAAAAGGGTCCAAATCCCTATGTTTGGCCCAGACAGAAAAACGCTTCCATTTACTCTTGTAGATCTTCCTGGTAGAGAGTTTATGTGCCGCTACCAGAATAGATTTTACGGAAGACGAGATACCGGGAGTTTTAGCCACTAGTGGAACTGGATCAACCAAACCATGAGCTTGAGGTCGTCCAGGTTCGGAGTTTGCAATCCCGAAGGATGAGAGATCAGATCGGGAATGGGATCTAAGACCCAAGGAGGAGCTATGATGTGAGACCGCAGATACAGAAACCAGATCTGACGAGGCCAGAATGGGGCTATGAGGATTATTTTGCTCCCCAACCGACGAGCTTTCTGCAGAAATTTCATCATTAACGGAAGAGGAGGATAAGCATAAAGAAGACCGGGTGGCCAAGCATGAACCAGAGCATCTCTGGGACTCTCCCCCGGTGGGGGAATTAGAGCGAAAAATTTGCTGCATTTTGCGTTTGAAGGAGACGCGAAGAGATCGCAGCAAGGCTGACCCCATCTGAGGAAGATCTGTTTCACTACTAAGGGGTTTAGAGACCACTCGTGAGGATAGAACAACTCAGCTTGTCTGCTAAAATGTTGGACCGACCCGGAATGTGCATTGCTATCAGAAAGCGGTTGATGGAAATCGCCCACTCCAAAACTCTCAAAGCCTCTCGACAAAGAGGGTAAGACCTGGTTCCTCCCTGTCTGTTGATGTACCAGACTACCGCCATGTTGTCTGTCTGAATTGCAATAGCCCCCAGAGGAAGAAGGTCCTGTAGGGCTTGCAATGTTAAAGGCACCGCCCTCATCTCCAGAACATTGATATGCAGAACGGTCTCTACAGGGGTCCACGTGCCTTGGATGGTTCTGCCCATGCTATGCCCCCCCACCCGAGGCGGGAAGCATGAGTGGTCAGCGTGGTTTGGGGTAGAGGCATCACGAATGGTCTCCCTTCCCAAAGCTCTCGGGAATGAAGCCACCAAAGAAGGGAGTTCCTGCAAACCTTGCTTAGGGGAATCGGTGAATCCAATGGGTGTAGGTGGAGGGACCATTGGACCTGAAGGGTCCATTGAAGGACTCTCATGTGCAGCCAAGCAAGAGGTGAAAGGCTGATGGCTGCTGCCATGGATCCTAGGGTGGGGCTGGGGACTGTAGAAGTGCTATTACATGGAGTGACAAGGTGCGTAACCTGTCCGCTGTCAGAAAGGCCTTGGACTGAAGCGTGTTTATCCTGGCCCCTATGAAATCCAGAATTTGAACAGGATGAACAGAAGACTTCCTGAAATTTATGGTAATGCCTAGGTGATGGGCCAAGAGTAAAGAATAATCCTTGGCGGTACAGAGTAGATGCCTGGTGGGGGCAGTGAGGAGCCAGTCTAGGTACGGAAAGACCAGAATTCCCTGAAGTCTCAGGTGGGCTGCCACAACTGCCATGAACATGGTGAACACCCTGGGGGCTGTGGTGAGGCTGAACGGAAGAACCCTGAACTGATAATGACTGGCCTCTAGCCGAAAGCGGAGAAACCTCCTGTATCAACTGTCCATGAGAATGTGGTAGTATGCATCCTTTAGGTCTATGGAGCACAGCCAATCGTTCTCCTGCAGAAGGGGAAGAATAGATTGTAGAGTGACCATCCAGAATTTCTCTTTGGCAATGAACAGGTTCAAGGTTGACAGGTCGAGAATTGGCCTTAAGTCCCCCGTCTTTTTTGACACCAAAAAGAACCTGGAGTAATTGCCCAACCCGGACTGCTCTGGGGGGACGTGTTGGATGGCCCTTTTTTCTAGTAATTTCTTTATTTCTGAAGCTGCAGCCTCCCTCTGATTGGGTGGGACATCGGGGTGGCACCTCCCCAATGGGGGAAGATTCAGGAAGGGGATAGATTAACTTCTGGATATTATTTGGAGCACCCAGCGATCTGTAGTAATGGACTCCCAACTTGCTAGATGCTCCGAAAAACGCCCCCTGACTGCCTCCAGAGAGGGACAGTCGGGCAACCCCTCGGGGCTGCTGCGAGGGTCGGTCGGAGAAGGGTTCTCTCGACCCAAAATTCTTTGGCCCCCCCTACCTCTGGGCCGGCGTCCACCTTGTCCTCCCCTGCCTCTGAAGGACGAAGGGTCCGGAGCGGGACGGGACTGCTGAGACTTCCGGAACCACATCTTCTTTTGTCCTCTCTGGTTCCTTGAGAAGCGGATTCCAATGGCAGACAGCATCTTCCCATCTTTCTCACTCTGGAGTAGGGTGTCGCTGATGGTTTTGCTGAATAGCATAGAACCACCAAAGGGAGCATTCGCAAAGGACACCTTGAAGGGTTCTGCAAAGTCACAAAGACGGAGCCAGGCATGGTGCCGCAAGGTGACCCCTGCACCACTGGCTCTAGCCGCCCCCTCCGTGGCATGGGAGAGAAGCCACATAGAAGTGTTTGATATTGACTTTAGAGTGGCCATGCAAGCTGAGAAGGTTCGTTTGTCCTCAGCCTCCATGGACTCTGGGGGAGACCCAGCGTACTCTTTTATCAGATCCCACTGAAGCCTAATGACATGTGCCAGATAATTCAGCACCCTTATAGAAAAGGTGGCTGAAGCAAACATCTGCTTTCCAATGCGGTCCATTGTCTGAGACTCCTTATCAGGAGGATGGACCGAGGAACTTTCTTGTGCCAGTTCCTTTTTGGTGGCAGCCGCCACCACCATGGCATCTACCGGGGAACCTTTATTCCACGCCGGCTTGTCAGAAGGACTAAGGATTTTATCCGGTCTCCTAGGGATTGGCTCCACAGTGTCCGGCTCCTTCCAAGCCCTGGTAATAATCAAGTCTACCAGGGGGTCGGCCGGGGGGGACACCCAAGAGGTAGACGGGCCTGCGTCAAATGCCTCCAGAAACACAGACTCATCCGAAGAAGGTTTCTGGGTGACCACACCCCTCTTATGTGCAGCATCTCCATAATGTCTCCAACGGAGACGTCCTCAGGGGGTGACCTGGGGGAACCTTCCCCTTCCTCTAAGTCCGTGTCCTCCGTGAGGGACTTGGGGGACTCCAAGTGCCTCCTCTTACACTTTCGTTTGTGAGGGACCTCCTCGGCGGGACTGTCCGAGGAGGGCTCACCAACGGGGTCCTGTTCCTCTACGAGAACTAACTAGGGCACAGACACAGGCTGTCCCTGGGGCCGGATGATGGAAGACAGGCCCATATGCGAGGGAGTGAAGAGTGGAACCATAGCATGGACCGGGGACTTCGAACTCCTCGACAGCACCCTCTCCACCACGTCGAAAGCGAAAGGTGAACCACTCTCCCCTGGCTCCGAGAGTAGTCCCCTTAGCTCCGACATGAGGACCGGTGCCGAAGCCAATGCGATCGGACCTGAAAAGGAAGCGTGCTCCGACAGCAGCGGAGTTGAAGACACACTCACCCCTGCGGATCCGAAGCTCGACTCTCGGCCCTGAGAGCTCGGATCGGAAAGATGACCCAATAAACTCGAGGGTAAGGCCGGCGTCAAAGTAGCAACTACTATCGGCATCGACTCCCCGGCTCCGAGACGACTCGGATCCGACGGCTACGAAACCCGATAGTGGATCGGAGAAGGAGCAATGGGTGCAAAGAAAGGGGCCGAGCTCCCTCCCGGAGGGGGGGTAGGCAGGAGCACTCCCCTCTGCATCTGGGCCTGCAGGAATCAACGCATCATCCAGTCCATATCTGTGTCAGATAGACTCCTGGTAGACCTAGAAGAAGTCATCGAGGCAGGCTGGGAAGGCTGCCTAGACGACCTCGGGGGTGACCGGGACTCCTCCTCCGGCTCTGGAGAGAAGCGCGGAGAATGGAGCCGAGAGGGGAAAGACCTGGGAACCCTCACGGGGGAACAAATCAATTTAGCCGGCGGAGCTGAAGGGGCTGATTCGGCCCGCCTCTTATGGCTCTTGTGCCTATCCCTCTCCTTTTCCTTCTCTCTGTGCCCCTTCTCTTTCTTAGAAGAGTCCCCCTCTCTCTGGGAAACAGCGGGAGGTTGAGTCCCAGCCAGGGGTGGGGGAGCTGAAGGTTGGACAGTCGCGGACGCGACTGGCGCCACTGAGGGAGAGGAGGAAGAAGAATCCAGGGGCAAGAGTTCCGCCAGGATTAGCTTGTTTCTCCTCTCCCTCAGAGCCCGGGAGTTAAAGGCCGCACAAATCTGGCAGCCCGATGTTAAGTGGGCTACCCCCAGGCAGAGAACGCACTGAGTGTGGCCATCCACTGGGGACAGCTTATGACCACACTCAGCATATTTTGAAAAAAATGGGCTTAGGGCCCTTGGCCATCACACACAAGCACACGCCCTAACACACACACAGTAAGGGGAAGGGAAAACACTAATTTACCACTAAAAGTAATTAAATAAAAATGGTTTAACGTAACTATGGATCTACTACACACACTCACACACCAAAATCGCTATGATTTTAACAAAAAAAATTCCTAAATTCCTCTCACCAAAAACGCTAAAAGCTCATCCCTTATGCTTCAGAAGCTGCGGCAAACGAGATCTGGGGACTGGAGGGAGGTAGCAGGGTATTATGGGTAAGGGGGAGGAGCTGAGAGCTCAGATCTTTAACTTGGAAAGCTGCCGGCTCGGATCCAGGTCGGATCCGATACCCACAGATTGCTGATCAAATGAAGTTAACTACTTCAGATGCTACGTTCACAGCACAATTCTATGACCACGATAATGCCACTACTGAAAACACTTACTCCTTTAAATATCCGGGACTCCAGCTAGATCCTTCTCTTAGACAATATAAAAAGAGAATAAACTCACTATGTTTCTTGGCTAAAACAATCTCCCCTTCCTCTCAAAACCCTAAAGAATAACAATAGAAAAAAGCACTTTACTATCCCAAGTAGAATTTGGCCTTCCCTGAACAGCGTATGGCTCAAAATGAAATCATACAGTCATTCAAACACTTATTTATGCAGGTTCATCACACACTCACCAAATTAACTCCAGTGCAAAACACTACAAAAGGCACAATCACTTCCTGTCAAACAAAGGGCAGACCTTGTTCTCAGACCACAGCTGTTCAAACTACTACAAAACAAAGCTTTCTCTCCACTAGCTTCAAAACTATTACTAGACTCACCAACCTACAACTTTAGAAACCCTGACCTTTGTGCACCCTCATTACAGGCCCTTCAAATTAAACTCCAGTGTATGAATCAATATTTCTTTGTACTAGGTCCCAGAATCTGGAATCCATACCAACCTCACAAAGACACATGCTCTTACTCCAAGTTCCATTCTCAGCTGAAAATGCACCTCCTGAAAATGGTAAAATGCCAGTGTAATAGCTCACGTTTCATAAGCTAATCAAGTTATAAACTTCCACTTACTGACACCTTCCCTTTATTCCCTCAGTTTAACCCCTCCCTACTTAAACTCTTACCATATTAACGTACTCACTACTAAGTACTTCAAACATTATGTCTGTATTGTAAACAACAGTCATTTACATAATCCTCTGTTAAAACATACATTAATTTGTCTATAATTGTTTGTAATAATGCAATGCATATTTTATAAACCTGCTCTCCTATCTCTATGACTGCAGAAATTGCATATATATGTATGTTTATCTCTATTGCTGTATATTTTCAACAATTGTATACTTATATATATTTTATCTCTTGCAATATATCTCTATAATTGTCAAACATTAATGCTTTTCTGGTTTGAGACTGAAATTGGTTATTTCTGATCAGTGCTCTACCCTGGTTAACAAATTTAAATAAATAATGACTGGTAGAGACCAAGGTTTCCACAACCTGTGCTAATATAATATAGCAAAGCAACATACCAGTCTTTCCTTCTGATTAACATTAAGTAATAAAAGTAATTTAATAGTTATTAGGGAAAAGGAACACATTAAGCGCTTTTCATAAAATACAAGAGATTAAGCAAGATAGAGGCAATATACAATAATTAGTGCATTAAAAATGACAGTTCAATGGCGAAATGATGAAATAAGTAAGCAGACAGAACTTCTTGGAATTTGCAAATGAAGTAAAAGAAGAATGAAATGCATTTTACTGCATTTGGCATTGTGTAGAAATAAAAGAAACAGCAGTGGTAATGCGAAGTACGGCAACAAGTCACATATAATATAAACAAATATACTTTTTAATAACTGGTTAGCGCTTTCACCACGTACTGTGGCTTCAACAGACCGTATACATACATAAATTTAGAAAACAATCTTTATATACTTACAAACAACGCTCATTAATTTCAAATCTTCATGCAGCAAATCATTCCCTAAACCATACGTCCCTACACTATGAGTGACATCAGCATTTCTTTCCCTTTTGATTTAAAGGTATAGTCTTCCAAAACACACAGCATAGTTTAACTTGCATGTAATAGAATTAAAACTCATCTCCTTTCATTATACAATATGAACACTTTACATATCTATATCTATATATCATCATAATGAATTATAAATGCATTGTACTCATACATAAATTATAAATACTGACAGCATATTGTACTCTGCTAGTGCACCAGTTTAATATAAGTCAAAAGATGTGCTACTGATAACAATATTCCAAGGTTAACTTTTCCATCTGATATAGTTAGCGGCCCTTGATGCAGTCATCCACTATGTTCTTTTAGTTATCCCATTCCGTTTCAGCTGGCTTAGTAGAATAAGTACTGCTTATATATTTATATGTAGGTAACCTTCCGGGCCATTAGGAATCAATTCCTCTAAACTACTAATAATATTAAAAGAGCGTTATATATAAACCCCACTAAACTAATAATAAAAAAACATTAAAACCAATTTAACATTAAAATATGGATTATGTTGCCCTTCAAGCAATGATTTCTACCCTTTCATCAAAACATCATGGTACATGACCATCATATTTCTTCTGGGCAGATTACTCAATGAATCCATACCAGAAATACCAATGGCTATATGCTGTATCATCCACGAACAGTCTTGATTGTTTGTATACAAACTGTCACTCGCTCGTTCAACAGCACATCAATATGCAAATCTAGTGATGTAATGACCTCAGTCTTATGCGCTCAAAAGCATGTAATCTTATAACTGTACAAAAACTATATATATAACAAAGCAATAACCAGCTATAAATATAAATAGCGATGTAGTTTGCACATATCAACATACATAACTCACGAACATAAACGGTTTACCACTAAAAACATTTTTAACTACCATGCAAGAAATACACACTAGAATCCATATGAAATAACTAGTATCCTAACTAAGCACATTTTTAGTTATAGCATCAATTATAGTTACTTTAAAGATACTAACATATATATATATATATATATATATATACATCAAATAAATAAATAATAACTATAAAAGTTCACTATAAAACCAAATGCCTAAGTAACGGACAGCTACTAAATGCTACGAATGAAGGCTAGAATCCATATATAATTACTAGTATCCTAGCTAAACATATTTTAGCTATCACTTCCATTATACTAATTATAGAAATACTAACATCTATATATAAAGAATGAACAATGCCCATATAGCGTTCACTTTGTAACCAAGTCCAGGAGTGACAGACAAATATATCAACCTATACATTAATGAATGCTAGAATCCATATGGAATTATTTCTATCCTAGCTAAGCACATTTTAGCTATAATGTCCTTTATACAAACTATAAACATACTAACATCTTCACATGTGGAATGAACAATATCCATAAAAAGTTCCCTATACAGCCACGTGCAGGAGTGACTGGCAAGTATATCAACCTATACACTAATATAGAGTAAGGCATACTTATGATTAAAATACTAACACCAATATATATTGAACAGGCTGCAACTATAGAAAAATATATTTTCTATAGAACCAAATATAAGAATGTTGGGTGAATACATTGACCTATACTCTAATATAAACTATGATATATGACAAACATCTTTAACAGTAATTTACCTATAATTAGCTAAACCATTATACAATCACCTGGTTAGAGGTGTCAACCTAGTACAAGTTGCACTTGAAGTAGTCTCATTATTTACCTTGATTCCTAATGTAGAAGGGATTGAACATTTGCAAAGATTCCTTATTAACAACAGTGATTATGGAGAGAACCTTATAGACATCATATGTAGATTTATGGAGGTAGTATTAGAACATAATGTTTTTGTCTTTAATGGTACATATTATCTACAACGCAAGGGCATAGCCATGGGCACGTGTTGTGCCAATAGCTATGCCAACCCAGTGATGGCAAAATGGAAGGTAGAGCAAATGCTCTCTCTGGACCTATATAAAGATTATGTGACATTCTGTCATCGTTTTGTTGATGATATCTTTTTGGTTTGGGGAGGAACACTCCCTGAGTTGGAAGAATTTGTGTGGAAAATACAGGAAACCATGAGTTTTTTGACGTTCACAATGAATCAGTCATCTGAGGGGTTAGCAATCTTAGATATATTCGTCTCTAAAACTGAGGATGGGTTATATGAGACAAAGGTATATCAAAAAAAAAGAAGTTATGTCTTACCATAACGCTCCATCTATATTGTTGATCCTCGTTCAGTCATTACGTATGGGTATCGGTTCCAACCTCGGAACCGAGCTGGCCATCTTCCAAGCTTGCATCAGCTCCAAACTCTCGAGCTAAACTCTTACCCAGAATTCCCCTCTCTCTGTTACCTCAGATTGAGTTTGCAAGTCAAAAGAAGGTAGAGGCTACCTCTGGTCAAATGACCTAAAAGAACCGGATGGTGAGATCCACTAGAAGCCACTGGGGGGGAGGGTTGTAATAACTGAACGAGGATCAACAATACAGATGGAACATTATGGTAAGACATAACTTCTTTATCTGATATTGTTAATCCTCATTCATTCCTTACGTATGGGGCAGAGTCCCCAGCTACCTCTATTCCTGGGAGGCTCTCATGGAAGGACATTCCTGAGCACCATAGAACCAAAAGATGCTCTTCCCCTGGAGGCCAAATCCAATTTGTAATGATTGATGAAGGTATGAGGTGTAGCCCAAGTTGCAGTTGCACAGATGTCATGTAAAGAAGCTCTGGCATGGAAGGTAGCAGAAGTTGCCACCAACCTTGTCGAATGAGCCTTTATGGTAGTCGGCAATAGAATATTACGTTGTGTATAAATGAAGGTCACACAGTCTTTCAACCATCTAGCCAATGTGACCTTAGCAACAGCACATCCTAATCTAGGTCCAGAATAGGCCAAAAATAACTGGTCTGATTTATGAGAGGCCTTAGTCCTGTTCAAGTAGAAGCAAATTTGCCTGTGAATATCTAGGGTATGTAGGCAATACTCTCCTTTGTTTGAATGATTGGGGAAGCAAACTGGCAATTCAATGGTTTGATTAATGGACATTTCAGAGATCACTTTTGGCAGAAAGGAAGGATTAGTCCTCAATGACACTCTATCTTTATGAAAAATCAAGTATGGACTCTTGATGCATAAGGTTTGAAGCTCAGAAATAAGTCTGGCAGAAGTAATGGTGACCTGTTTTTCCATGACAAATATCTGAGGTCACAAGAAGAAGCTGGTTCGAAAGGTGGCATTGTCAGAGCTTGTAGAACTAATGACAGGTCCCATGGTTGAATAGGTTCTCTAAAAGGGGGCTTCAGATGATTCACACCTTTTATGAAGGTCTTGCATAATTTGTGTGACATAAAAAAGGAGTCTTGGACACCCTCATGAAAGTTAGATATTGCAGCCAAATGAACTCTAATGGTAGAGGCCGACAGACCCGATTGAAATAGGTAGGCTAGATACTCTAGTACTATTGACACTGTTGCTGAAAAGGGATCTACTTGCTTTTCTTTCAGCCAACAGGTAAATCTTTTCCACTTGCTTAGATAAGTAATTCTAGTGGAAGACTTATGAGATGCAATAAGAATGCCCCGTACTGGCAAAGAAAGATCATTCTGCCTGGCAATCAAGGGAATTGGAAGAGCCATGCTGTGAGCTTCAGGCTGACCAAGTTGGGAAGAATCAGATTCTATGGATGGGAGATCAACCCCAGGGTTGGATGGAGAATCCATGGTTGATCTAGCAGGTGAGGCCAAAGGAAGGGTAACCAAATCTGATGAGGCCAATATGGTGCTATGAGGATCACCTTGCTCTTCAACCAACGGGCTTTTTTCACAAACTGGGGAATGAAGGGCAGAGGTGGAAATGCATAAAGAAGACCCGAGGGCCAATCGTGGACTAGAGCGTCTCTGGGTGACTGTCCCGGAGGGGGAATCAGGACAAAGTAGTTGCTGCATTTGTAGTTGGCCTGGGATGCAAAGAGGTCGCAGCAAGGATGGCCCCAGCGGTGGAAGATCTCTCGTGAGATTGTAGAATGCACCTGTTAAGTCTGTCTGCTATCAAATTGGAACTCCCAGGAATGTGAGTTGTTAGAAGAAATCAGTTGGTAGCCATTGCCCATTGCCATATCCTCATGGCCTCTCAACAAAGGGGATAAGATTTGGTTCCGCCCTGTTTGTTGATGTACCTGACCACCACCATGTTGTCTGATTGTATCACAATAGTCCCAGACGGCAGCAGGGGATGGAATGCTTGCAGTGCCAGAAGCACCGCCCACAGCTCTAGAACATTTATATGCAGTTGGGCTTCCAATTCGGACCAAGTGCCTTGGACTGTCTGACCCTGACATAGCCCCCCCACCCCATCAGGGAGGCATCTGTGGTCACTGTAGCCTTGGGTTGCTGGAGGGAGAAGGGGCAAGACCATCATGACGAGTTGTGGGTCATCCACCAATTTAAATCCTGTTTGCACCTGTGAGTTACTCGAATCTTGGCTGAAAGAGGAAGCTGAAAAGGATACCATTGGGTGAGCAGTAGCCATTGTAGAAGCCTCATGTGAAACCTGGCCAAGGGGACAATGGTGATGGAGGCTGCCATGGAACCCAACAGCTGTAGGTTAGAGTGAGCTGTGGATTTCTCCCTTGAAAGGATTGGTATCAGTTGTTGCTTTATCCTTAGAATTCTGTGTTCTGGAATGGATGCTCTGCAATTCTTTGTATCCAATATGACCCCTGTGAATTCTGTGGACTGAGATGGGGTGAGATTGGATTTTTGCCAGTTTATAGTTATGCCTAGCCTTTCTGCAGTGAGGAGTGAGTATGCCAGGGCTTCTTCCAATAGATGTCTGGTGGGGGCGGAGATGAGCCAGTCGTCTAGGTATGGAAACACCTGGAATCCTTGTAGTCGCAAGTGAACTGTGATGACAGCCATGCACTTTGTGAACACTCTGGGGGCTGTAGAGAGTCCAAAGGGCAGTACTCTGAACTGGTAGTGACTGGCTCCCACACAGAAGCGCAGAAATCTTCTTGATGGCCTGGCCACTTTTATGTGGTAGTATGCATCTTGAAGATCTATCGAGCACATCCAATTGTCTTTTTCCAAAAGTGGGAGAATTATATGTATTGTGACCATCCAGAATGTCTGTACTCTTACAAACTTGTTCAATACACTGAGATCCAGAATTGGTCTCCAGTCCCCGGTTTTCTTTGGCACCAAAAATAGTCTTGAGTAGAATCCAGATCCTATCTGGTTTGGAGGGACTATTTGGATGACTCTTTTCCTTAGCAGCTTTGATATCTCTAGAGCTGTTTCTTCCCTTTGGGTGGAATGTCGGGTAAGTTTGTTGGGGGGGGGGGCAGGACAAAGATTGAAGGGAATATGGTAACCTCTGGTTATTATCCTTTGTACCCCAGAGTTGGTGGTAATGGTTAGCCAGGCAGAAGGGTACAAGGAAAAACGACCCCCAACCACCTCTAGAGGAAAGGAGTTGGGCCACTCTTCAGGACCGCTGGTAGGATTGACCAGGAAAAGAGTCCCTGGAACCCTGGTTACACGGACCCCCTCTGCCCTGAAAAGGGCGTCTTCCCTGTGAGTTTCCACCTCTGCCTCTAGGAGAGAACTTGGTCTGTGTGTCATGGAAAGGACCCTGAGACTTTTTGTACCATATCTTTCCACTCTTCTAGTTTTTGGAGAAAGCATGTTGAGGGGAAGAGTAACGGACACCCATGGCAGAAAGGGTCTTACCATCCTGTTCACATCTGGCCAGTGTGCTTTTAACCTTGGGTCCAAACAATGAAGAGGCTTCAATGGGAGCATTGAGAAAGGAAGCCTTGAAGAGTTCCACGAAATTACATAAGCGCATCCAGGCGTGTCATCTCAAAACAACGCCTGAACACGCCGCTCTAGCTGCTCCTTCTGATGCATGAGATATCAGGCTCATCGAGGAGTTTGAAATAGATTCAATGGTAGCCAGCTGAGAAGCCACTTTGTCACGGACCTCATCAGACATGGCACCAGCCAAAGTTTCACAGAGCTTAGATACTAAATCCCTTTGAAGCCTGGTAAAGTGTGCCATATAATTCAGGGACCTGATTGCAAAGGTCGCTGATGCAAAAGTACACCTCTCTATTCTGTCCAGAGCCCATGACTCTTTGTTGGGCGGATGGACAGTCTGGCTTTCTTCTTCCGCCATGTTTTTCTTGGTTGCGGCCGCCACCAGCAGTGCATCTACAGGAAGACCTTTGGACCAATGGGAGTCAGTAGCAGGAGGGGACAAAATTTTATCTGGCCTCCGGGAGATGGCCTCAAGGGTGTCAGGAGCCTTCCATGCACGCTGCATGACAAGCCGGACCAGTTCTTCGGCAGGTGGAGTAACCCAGGAGGTGGGGGGCCGAGCATAAAAGGCCTGCAGGAACACAGACTCTTCAGAGGTCGGGTTAGAGGCCTGCCAATCACCTCTCTGTTTAAGGATTTTCAGGATATCACCAAAGGATACCTCAGAGGGTGAGCGAGGGGAACCTTACCCATCATCAAAGTCTGTGTCTTCAGGAAGGGACTTCTTCTGTGGAGTCCATGTGTTTTCTCTTCACAAGCTTTTTCGGTGAACTTCCTCAGCGGGAAAAGCTGGGGAAGACAACGCAAAAGGGGTTTCCTGTGGGAGTACATCCTGAGGCCCTTGCGCCTGGTGTCCGCTAGGAGTGACTTGTGTACATTGCGGTCCAGAGGAGGGCAGGGATATTGACAGCACAGTATCGCCAGTAGATGCCAAAGCCTTCTCTATAAGTTGGAAGGCCAGTCCACCTGAAGAGGGGTGAGTGTCCAGGACAGGGGTCACCTCTCCCCTAAGTGGCTCAGCCTGCCGACTCAAAGTCGACGGATGGCTGTGAAACAGCAAATTACATACGCCACAACTGACATCCTGGGTCATAGTAAAACTCTCCTGCCACAAAGGCAACTGCGGTTCCTTAGTGAGGTCCATAAAGGGAACCGTAGAGGGAGAAGACTGTGTTATATCAAGGGGCTTCAAAGGCAATGAAGGAGGAGAATAAGTAAGGGTCTTTGGCAAAGGGTGATCACCTCCCAAGGAAGGATAGGTCCTGGGGGCAGGATACCTCTGGCCAAAAGCACTTGATCCACAAGATGCAACACGTTGTGTTCAGAGAGGCTTCTAGTGGATTTCACGGACACGGCTGATGGAGAGTCAGGTCTATCCACAGACAGGACAAGCTCGGTGCCCACCTCACCAGTCTGCACTGAAAACAACAGGGCCATAAGAGACTGAACTACAGGTGTCTGTACCGAGGAAATAATCGGTGCCGAAGTCATGGTCTGCACCAGCAATAAGGTCGGTGCCAAAGTGGTTGTTGGTGCCGAGGCTGGGACCAAAAACAATCGGTGTCAATGGCATGGCTTAGTGGTAAATCACTTTGTCTATGGTATGCAGGGTCCTGGGTTTGAGCCTTGCAGAGGCTGTTTATGGGGTTGGGAGGGTGGCCTAATGGTTAAGGTATTTGCCTTACAAACACAAGATGTGGGGTTTGAGTCTCACAAGGGATAATTGGCTAGGCTTAAAATGGCTCACAAGGGCAGTTAGCTTAGTACTAATCTATGAACCTATGAACCTATGAACTGAGTCATCGGTTCCAGATAAGGTGTCAGAGCTGATGTGGTTACAGTCTGCACCAACTGGAGAGTCGGTGCCGGTAGAGAGGTCTGAACCGAGGAGCCCCTCAGTACCGATACGGTAAAGGGCACGCTAGTCAGTGCCAAAATCACAGATGGCGCCGATGGCTTTGGTGCCGAAGGTCTAGGCACCAAAATGCTGGAGCTTAAAGAGTCAGATCCGAAGTAGAAAGCTTAGCCTTCTTTGGTCTCGGTTGGTGGGAGTCCCCAGCCAGGGACGAAGAAAGAGATTTGGCCTTTGAATGATCATCAGTCTTTTTCTTATGGGATCTTGGAGGGGTTGAAGCATCCGACCCAGAAATAGCCTCTGAAAAAGGAGATCTGAGTAGCCCCTTCAGTAACAATTTATTTTTCCTCTCAATCAACGTCCTGTTAGAGAAGTTCTTACAAATTCCACAGGGCGGATCAACTGATAAATGAGGCACACCCAAGCAATAGACACACAGAGAATGTGCATCTGAAGTAGGCAATTTATGGCCACAATCTGAACATCTCTTAAATCCTGGACTACCTTTTTTATCTGCCATGATAGGAAAGAAGGAAATCAGAAAGTATACCAGCAGTGGTACAAGAAATACCCAAAGGTAATGAAGAAAAGGGATCTACCAACGATGGTATAGAAGAAATATCTTGCGGTAAAAAAGATTGAAAAATCTCAAGAAGGGATAGTCGCTAAATGCGATAAGGTAAGAGAAAACAATTTAGAAACTTTTCTGAGAGAAAATGTTGTTTTAGAGTAGTATGACAACAAAATATTATACTTAGCTCAAGAGAAGTAGCTTGACACGACCGAATGGCTACATGGCAAACGAAATCTGAGGTAACAGGGAGAGGGGAATTCTGGGTAAGAGTTTAGCTCGAGAGTTTGTAGCTGACGCAAGCTTGGAAGATGGCCGGCTGAGTTCCGAGGTTGGAACCGATACCCACATGTAAGGAATTTACGAGGATTAACAATATCAGATACAGTGTTATAGAAATACGCTTTTACATAGATCAAGCATGCACCCCAAAAGGACGTTTAGAAATGTAGTGAAAGGTCAAGGAATGAGAGTTTCACGCCTGAGTAACAGGGAGCCTATTTTTGCAGAAGGACTGTCTGAATTGGAAAACTATTTATACCAACGAGGATATAAAGCAAGGGAGGTAGCTCCTACATTACAGGAAGTTAAGATGATGAGAGATGATAGAGCGAAACCCTATTTCTCCCATAGGAAAAGTAACGAGTTGAGTCAGAGTCTAAATATAACTAACAATCAGGCTGTAAATATATCTATCTCATATACTAGTGATGTGAATAAGGTGAGGGATGTGTTCCATAAGCACTGGCCACTACTTATGACAGATAAAAAGATTAAATAAGTGGTAGGAGAATATCCTAGTTTCTGTTATAAGAATAGGAAAAACCTTAAACGTATGTTATGTTACCCTAAAGATATACCTGAACTGACTATGAATATACAAGGAGGAACAGGGACATGTACACACTGTAGTATATCTCCATTTATAAAGCAAACAAATGAGTTTATTCATCCAGGCACAGGAGTGAAATATAGACTAGGGACTGCAGCTACCTGTGACAGTAGAAATATAATATACCTAGCACAATGTGATTGCTGTCTGCATTTCTAAGTTGGCAAAACCAACAGGACATTTAGAGAAAGAATCAGCGAACATATGAATAGTATAAAAAATAGTGATTCAGTAAGTGCTTTGTCCAAATATATAGAAAGGAGTGGGAAATACCATGACTTTAAATTTATGGCACTAGAACAAGTTACAAGTGGACCAAGGATGGCTAACATCAAAAATTTAACAGAAAGGAGTGAGCTATGGTGGATATTAAAGTTAGGAGCACAGAAGGGTCAGGGATTAAATGGCGAGGTGTCTGTAAAAAGTGCCCTAGAGGCACGTGGGCTACCCAGGAAATAGTTAAATATATCACTGCATGGTTAATGACATGTTCAAAATGTATTAACAAGTTCTATGTTAAGATTGTACTTTGTTTAAAGGTCTGATTTGTCAACAACACTTTTTATGTTAAAGTATTATGTTAGCAAAAGCGAAGTGGCTAACTGTCCCCGTAAGAGGGGAGTAGAACCTGATCTTATAGAATATGCTAATTTAAATACACTTAGATTTTAATAGGTTTTGACCATTGCCAGGTATACCTCTGCATGAATAATGACTGAATTTATTTGTCAGTTTTGATGAGTATAGTTTTGCTCACTTCATTTATGTAGGCAACTTAAACTAGATTGCCACCTCTAACCAGGTGATTGTATAATGGTTTAGCTAATTATAGGTAAATTACTGTTAAAGATGTTTGTTATATATCATAGTTTATATTAGAGTATAAGTCAATGTATGTACCCACCATTCTTATATTTGGTTCATTAGAAAATATATTTTTCTATAGTTGCAGCTTGTTCAATATATATTGTTGTTAGTATTTTAATCATAGGTATGCCTTACTCTATATTAGTGTATAGGTTGATGTACTTGCCAGTCACTCTTGCACGTGGTTGTATAGGGAACTTTTTATGGATATTGTTCATTCCACATGTAAAGATGTCAGCATGTTTATAGTTAGTATAAAGGACATTATAGCTAAAATGTGCTTAGCTAGGATACAAATAATTCCATATGGATTCTAGCATTCATTAATTTATAGGTTGATATATTTGCCTGTCACTCTTGCACTTGGTTACAAAGTGAACGCTATGTGGGCATTGTTCATTCTTTGTATATAGATGTTAGTATTTCTATAATTAGTATAATGGAAGCGATAGCTAAAATGTGTTTAGCTAGGATACCAGTAATTATATATAGATTCTAGCATTCATTCTTGGCATTTAGTAGCTGTCCGTTACTTCGGCATTTGGTTTTATAGTGAACTTTTATAGTTATTATTTATTTATTTATTTGATGTGTATATATATATATATATATATATATATATATATATATATATATATGTTAGTATCTTTATAGTTAGTATAACTGATGCTATAACTAAAAATGTGCTTAGTTAGGATACTAGTTATTCCATGTGGATTTTAGCGTGTATTTCTTGCATGGTAGTTAAAAATGTTTTTAGAGGTAAAATGTTTATGTTTGTGAGTTATGTATGTTGATATGTGCAAACTGCATCACTATTTCTAATTATAGCTGGTTATTGCTTTGCTATATATATAGTTTTTGTACAGTTATAAGATTATATGCTTTCGAGCGCATAAGACTGAGGTCACTACATCACTAGATTTGCGTATTGATGTACTGTTGAACGAGAGAGTGACAATTTGTATACAAACAGTCAAGACTGCTCGTGGATGATACAGCATATAGCTGTTGGCATTTCTGGTATGGATTCATTGAGCAATCTGCCCAGAAGAAATATGATGGTCATGTACCATGATGTTTTGATGAAAGGATAGAAAATGTTGCTTGAAGGGCGATATAATCAGTATTTTAATGTTAAATTGGTTTTAATGTTTTCTTTATTATTAGTTTAGTGGGGTTTATATATGACACTCTTTTAATATTATTATTTTAGGGGAATTGATTCCTAATGGCCTGGAAGGTCGCATACATATAAATATATAAGCAGTACTTATTCTACTAAGCCAGCTGAAACGGAGTGGAATAACTAAAAGAACACAGTGGATGGCTGTATGAACAGCCGCTAACTATATCAGATGGAAAAGTTAACCTTGAAATATTGTTATCCGTAGCACATCTTTTGATTTAATATATTAAACTGGTGCACTAGCAGGGTAGAATATGCTGTCAGTATTTATAATGTATTTATGAGTACAATGCATTTATAATTCATTATGATGATATATAGATATAGATATAGATATAGATATGTAAAGTGCTCGTATTGTATAATGCAAGATGAGTTTTAATTATGTTACATGCAAGTTAAACTATACTATGTGTTTTGGAAGACTATACCTTTAAATCACAAGGGGAAGAAATGCTGACGTCACTCACATAGCTTGGGGATGTACGGTTTAGGGAATGATTTGCTGCATGAAGATTTGAAATTAATGAGCGTTGTTTGTAAGTATATAAAGATTGTTTTTTTTTTAATTTATGTATGTATATGGTCTGATGAAGCCACAGTACGTGGTGAAAGCGCTAACCAGTTATTAAAAAGTCTATTTGTTTCCATTATATGCAACTTGGAGCCGTACTTCACATTACCGGTGCTGTTTCTTTTATTTTTGATGTTAATTGTTTGTTACAACGGTTTACGTTTACCAGCTGGTTGTTTTTTGGCATTTTATTGTGTAGAAATATTTTGAGTGAACTGCAGATGTTTTAACAAAAAGAGGTAAAGAGGTATTTGCTAATTTGAAAAAAGATAGACTATACCCTATATAAAAGCTAAACAAAGTGATTTGCACACATAATTAAATATGAATTTTTGTAAAATTATTTTATGTAAACTGTGGTCGCTAAATCAAAAGAATTATAAATACTTGAAGGGAAAAAGTTAGCAAATATGTAAAAGCAGAAAAGAACAACATTTATTAAGTGAATATACATTTGTCTGAAAACAGTTCCTGTGATTTAGAAAGAACCCCACCACTGGAGGTAAGAGCTGTGGTAAAAAGCAACTGTTTACACAATTCTTAGATCTGCGATTCAGAGACTTGTTAGCTGCAGTAAGGAAAGACCTTATTAGTGGATAACTTTCATGTCCCTGAATCACTATTATATAATTCCTCCCCTAAAACGTGCACGCTGATTGGCCAGCCCAACCAGCGTGCCCGTTGTAAATCCGTCAATATACTAACGGAAAAAGGTCCGGTCGCCCGGACTTTTTCCGTTAGTATAAAACACTGTCTCGCTATGTTAAAAGAGTTTAACATAGCGACACAGGTTTAAAAAGCAACGGAGATCTCCGTTGCTTTTTAAAGCTGTCTCGCTATGTTAAACTCCTTTAACATAGCGACAGTGTAAAGCACGGATCTTGCGATCTCCGTTGCTTTTTTTTTAAAGCTGTCTCGCTATATTAAATGGGTTTAACATAGCGAGACAGCTTTAAAATAAGCAACGGAGATATCCGTTGCTTATTTTAAAGCTGTCTTGCTACGTTAAACCCATTTAACATAGCGAGACAGTTTTTTTAAAAAAAAGCAACGGAGATCGCAAGATCTCCGTTGCTTTTTACTGTTTTGCTATGTTAAATGGGTTTAACATAGCGAGACAGCTTTACAATAGATCTCCGTTGCTTATTTTAAAGCTGTCTCGCTATGTTAAACCCATTTAACATAGCGAAACAGTAAAAAAAAGCAACGGAGATCTTGCTTTCTCCGTTGCTTTTGTCCACAGCTCTGATGTACTGCGCAGGCGTGCAGTACATCAGAACTGCCGCAGAATACCAGACAGCTGCAGAAGGGCAGTAAAGAGGCATTATACAATGCCATTATTTAAGAAAAGTAATTATTTCTTTTCTTAAATAATGTCAATGTATAATAGCAATAACCCACTTCTGGGTGTGGGTAATGCTGGATTTACCCACGGTTGGCTTTTGGTCCTCGGGCTTCCGGGACCAAACCACGCCAACCGTGGGTAAATCCAGCATTACCCACACCCAGGCATGGGTTATTGCTATATTAACTACTACTAATATGAATTAGTACTTTTGCTTTAGTAGTTAACACTGGCAGCCCATGCACCAGTAGCACAAGCACCCCCTCCATTCACTTACACAGACACACACACACACACACACACACACACACACACACACACACACACACACACACACGCACGCACACACACACACACACACACACACACACACACTCTCATGCACGCACATGCACAGTACATATCTCTTACCTGTTTCTGAGTTGTTAGAATGTCCCTGATGTCTCTTCTTATTTATTTGTCCTGACCTCGTTAAGCATGGAACCTTACATGACATACATTAGATTTTAAATCCTGTTAGTGTTCATAGATTGTATACTGATGTTAAGTTGCTGCTCTATTAACTTTTAAAGTTAGTCTCAATAATAGTTTAAGTAATGTTCCTGGTGTCATCTAGTAATCTTTCCATCTTTTCACTAAAGTCCCCCCTGTCTCTTGTGACTCAATGACTGTTGTAAGCATTGTATCAAGCCTGACATTTGTGTCACACTCCTTATTTAAAAAGCAAACAAAAATACACTAATAATTAGTGGGTTAATGTGTGAAACCCCCCCCCTTTCACTTTACACATTTTATTAAAACACACTAAAGTAAATATTTTAACTATCCCAGGTGTCTAGCAGTGGTGCAGAGAAATAATAACCTCTATGTGAGGTTGGCGAGTGCAGGGTTTGAATCTTTTTAGTGTCTTTACTGCATGCTATTAAGATTATCCCTGGTGTCTTGTGTTTCCCCTTGACCCACATTGTCTTTATTTTTAGACGTCCCTTAAAGTCTCGCTATGAGGAGTATCCCTGGGTTAGTTTTATAGGTCATTATTAGGCTAATAACCCCTAGGGCCCTTATAAGCCTAGATGTGCACCCCACACCATTTGAGTCCCAAGTATCATACGGGGGGGGAGCATGTTAGTAGGCAGGTACCTAGGGATTTGTAGGGGGATATTAACTGGGATAATACTTTTCTTATTAATGGCCTCTATCCATAAGGGCCATGGGAGCCAGACTAGAGGTAAACTTGATTTCTCATCCAATTCTCAAGGTTTTGAATAGGGTCAGAGATGAACTCAGTTTTATATGCATGTGAGTCTATTCCATAATGTGGGGATCCTTTGGGATACATATCTTCCTGTCTAGAACATTCTGAACATTACAAGCGATGCTCAGATTCATGGATCTAGTTTTTCTGTTGCTGTTTGTTTTGCACATGTGTAGCAGATCCATCAGGACTACGTCTGAGGAAGTCCTGTAAGTCAGGGAAAGATCCCCTCTCAGTAGCCTGAGTATAGAGACATAACCTTTAGGTGATCAATGTAGGACAGAATATTAATGTCCTGAATTATTTTGGTGAGAAACCTTTTTGAGCATTCCAACTGTTGTGTCTGATTAGATACATACCAAAGGGGGCATTGTATTCATAGATAGGTCTAATAAGGGCCAAGCAGAGTGGGATAATAACTTCCTTTAACCTGGATGCCATATCCTTACCTATAAGTTGGGTGACATAGAATGATTTTCTTATTATTTTGGCTACATGTTGTTAAAAAGGCCAGATTGCTGTGTACATATGTTCCCAGATCCCTTATTCCAAGTCAACTTTTAGGGGCATTTTATGAATGGAGTAATTAACTTGCATTGACAGTTTCCCAAAGAACATTATAAAGCATTTTTGGGAACTGAGATTTAGGCCATGGTTTTGGTACCAGTCATTTGTTTATGTTAAAGTCAGGTTCAAGATGTTTGTCCCTTTGGGGGAGTCTATAATAAATTCACATTCATCTGTGAACTTGGTGAGCCACAGGCCTTTAATGTTATCCTTGACTCCACTGGTGACCAGTCTACTGGTGGAGGTGGCCTTACTGATCCAGACTTCTTTGGTCCTGTCTGTGAGCCATCACGCAATCCAGTGAGTTATGTAAAGGTTCCCATCTAGTTCAGAGAGCTTGTCAACAATGCCTGAGTGGGTATTGTACCAAGTGCCTTAGACAGGTCAAGATACACAGTATGCACTGTTTTATCCTCGCTCATTGCCTTGGTGACCCTCTCAAAGGAGTCTAGCAAGTTACCCTTAACAAAGCCAAATTAGGATGAGTCCAGCGTCTGTAGTTTGTCAATGTCCTTGTTTATCATTTCCATGATAATTTGTTCCATGGCTTTGCATATTAGTTCCCTTGGTCAGTTGATGGTCCTCTATTTTGGAGGGGAATAACTGTTGTGGTCCTCCATTCATTTGGAACATAGCCTGTTTCCAGGCTATAATTGAAGAGTGCCTCATATGGTCCTGATGGGTCATGTTTTAGACTTTTCAGGAGGCAACTGCAGATATTGTCGGGACCCATGGGTACAGTGTTCTTGGCTTTAGTGAGTACTGCCAGCACCTGGTCCCTGCTGATAGCTGGCAGAAGTATGTTGGAGGGGATTTCACCCAGTGGAACTGAAGGGTGACGTATGAGACGAATTTTTTCAGCCAGTAGATTTGCTATGTCACGCTGGTCAGCATCGGTGATACCGTTCACTACCAATTAACCACACTGTTGTGTGTTACCTCTAAGTTTCCTGATGTAGCTTAAGAAGGCCTTCCGGTTGTCCTTATCTTGCAAGGCTATCCTGAACTCATAGTTGGCCATAATCAGACCTTTTTATGAGAGTTGCTTTTCCTGATTTTGGCCACGAGTTTTTCTTTTTTATTACATACCTCAGCTAAAGCGTCTTCTGTGTGGAGACATGCGTGAATGGGCGTATCTTCGTTGAAAGTTGTGCGTCAGGCCTGGCAAGTCGGTACGTAAAAATCTTCTGCCAATCATTAGCGGACCGGAGTTCCACTGTGGCGACCCCTAACCGGGAAAAGCCGAAAGATACAACAACAACCTTGCTTAGATGAGGGTTACACCATTGGGGTTTGTTTTTGGTATTTGTTTTGGGATTTTTTCTAGTAAGTACAGCAGCCTCAATGCAGCCATTCATATGTTTGTATAGTGATTCTGTGAATAATTCTGCATAGGAAGTTGTGGTCTCGAGGTTGGGAGGGGGGGTCCTTGAGTTGTGGCAAGCTGTCACATAATAGGATATAGTTTGCCTTTGATTAGTTCCTAACATTGTAATTTAGCTGGATTTTCTGGGTAAAATTTTACTTCAAAAGAGACAGCTTTGTAATCTGACTTCACTAGTGAAGATGTATCATTGGGGGGGGGGGTGCAATTCTCTCCCATGTTGGTGAGTACCAGATCCAGTATGTTTGATCCTCTGGTTGGAGCATGCACTATTTGTTCCAGGGTGTTTGTGTTAATAAAGTCCAGGAAGTGTTGTTCCTGTGAGTTTGAAGCAGTGTGTGTTTCCAGTTTATGGAGGAATAGTTAAAGTCACCCATGAATAGATTGCTTGGATGGTGAGCACCTCTAGCTGGTTTAAGCAATAAGCATGAGACTCTAGAGTCATAGATGGTAACCTGTAGCTAGCCATGATATAGTGAGGGGCTTTATCTATGGTGACTTGCATGTAGATAAACTCCATGGTATCATCCTGTTTAACCAACCTGGAGGCATGTTTGTTGCCAACAAACACCTCCACCTTTGGCCCCAGTCTGTGTTGTTGTTAGTTTAAATGTGTGGAAGGCATTATAACCTTACACTTCTAGAGTATTTTCTATGGCTTTATGCCAAGTCTTGGGCTTGGGTTTTAAAAGGGGTCTCCTGGGGTAGTTTCGGGGGTTAAGGGCAGGATGTTAAATAATGCTAAGATATGGTAGTGTTATTTGATGCACATGCTAGCTGCTCATAGCTTATTTCTGCACAGTTCCACACTGTTTAACAGGTTTCAGATCTAATCCTATTAACTTTATGGGTAAATTTTACTGCCTAGGCATTTCTGCTAAACAGGCCCACTGTCACAGCCCAGTGGGAAGCTCCACACACAGGAAAAAAAGCTCCTGTAATTTTTTAATGTAAAATCACAACAAAAGCAGCTCTCAAGTGCAGATTAAACAACAACTGCCACACAACTAAGTCCCTGGCTAATTCACCCTTCTGCAAAGAGCAAAAAACGTAAAACCCAGCTAACATGGCTTAAAATAAAATAAAATTTATTACAAAGGTAAAAACCTGGTAAGCGCTTTCATGCCACATAAGCACGTCATCAGACCATCATTGTAACACAGTCAGACAACATTTATATACAATTAATTACAAATCTGATGGACTAATGCATGTGATTTCAGAACTGGCTTTAAAGGAACAGCTTCATTTAAACCTAGACCCTTGTCAGCCTGCAGTCCAAGAATCTACTGCAACTCAACACATTCAGTGTGATTCCTAATATTTCCTCCCCTACAATTAACCTCATACAATTGCAAAACCAAAATAAAAAAGTATGGTTATTGCCAGCTGTATGTATGTGTCTGTAAACAGCATTCTTCAAATCGCCCTTCCTAATATCATGCAAGTGTTCTTGAATATGATCTTTAAACGCACCGTTAGTTTTCCCTACATAAAAACCTACATGACTTACAAGATGCCAGCTAAATTAAATTACTACTCTTATAATCAGTGTAAAAGTTAAAATTAAAGACAATTAGTGGAAGAATGAATAAACAATACGTCATTACAAATAAAATCACACATACTACAAGTCCTGCATGCAAAAGTACCAAGTCTTTTTGACTTGGGAGTCTCCTGTTTAAAAAAATTATAGCAATCTTTTCAGGGAGTGACTGTTTTTAAAACAAAACAAATGTGTATCACCTAAACGAGTTTTACATTCATCATCTGTTATCAAAATAGACCATTTTTTCTTAATATTACAAACTAAATGCACATCATTTGACTATGTCATATTCATCCTAAACTTACTTGAGACATTATTGCTTCTACTTATATCCATATTACCTGGATGCAAAAAATATGGTTTAGTTAAATCATTTCTATGCAAGAAGACTTCATTGATAACTAAATCAATTTCACTTTCGGAATAACCTCTGTGCAGAAAATCAGCTTTCATTTCCTTGAATGTATGTAACATACTATCATTCCTATCATTAAACCAAGCCACTCTATAAAATTGGTTCTTAAGTACATTCATATGAATATGTCTGGGATGCATACTATTTCAATGTAAAACATTATTTTTCTTACACAGTTTTTTATACATAGTCATAGATAATATGCCATCACTCTTATTAATACATACATCCAAAAACTCAATATAAACAATGGAATGTTTTAAAGAAAATTTCAAAAATGATGTGGTACTATGGAAATAATTGACAAATTCATCTAAGACATCGACCGATCCAGTCCAAATCAAAAAGATGTCATCAACAAAAAGACAATAATAAGAAATGCACTTCTTAAAAACATTATCATCATTAAATGCATATAGAGACTCCCAGTGAGCTAGAACCATGTTAGCATAGCTATTTGCACATGTGGTGCCCATAGCTACACAACCTTCTGTAGGTACAGTATGTCATTAAATACAAGCACATTATTTTCTAAAATAATTTCCAATAATAAACAAATCAAATAAATCTTATCAATTCTGTACTGGGAATGCGTAGATAAGAAAAGTCTAATAGACTCAGCATCCAGGTCATTGGGTATTACTGTAAATAAAGAATTTACATTCATAGTGACAAGAACAATGTCACCAGCATAGCATCCCTTCGACCAGTTAAATAATGCAAAGAGAGAATGTTTAGTGTCTTTCAGGATTGTATCAACACTATCTAATAGTGGCTGTAGCAGTTTTTCAACACAGATATCAGTTTAGTGGCCCATCCACAACTGGACATTATCAGTCTCATTGGTAGATCAGTTAAGGACTTGTAAATCTTAGGTAAGCCATAGAAGATGGGAATGCTAGGATATTCAACTACACAGAATTCAAATAACTCACGATTTATAGTTTCTTCCGTCAAAAGATCATGCAGACAAACAAAAAAATTATCTATTAGAATATTCAGTTCATATTTAGCAAGTACTCTGTATGTAGAAATGTCAGTTAACATTTTATTCATATTACCTAAAACGTTAGAGCTATCCATTACAGCTATGGCACCTCCCTTATCAGCAGGTCGAATTTGTAAAGCATGAGATGTACTAAGCTCACGCAAATCAATACATTCATCAAGCTTCAAATTATAAAATGTCTTACTGTGTTTATTTGATAAGGTGTTAGAGATGTGATGTTCAAAGGTTTTAAAAAAATGCCTCTACCTATGTTGTATTAACAGGAACAAACTGACTAGATTTTTTAAACATGACTGATTGCTGTGAAACATTGCCATAAAGCACTTTTAAGGAAATATTCCTAGCATAGTCTCAAGTCAGTCAAAACTTCACTTAAAGTGGAACTAGATGCAGGAATAAATGACAAACCCTTATTTAAGATGCTTACTTGATGTACAGATAGAGTCATTGAAGAAATGTTCACTACAGAAGCCTTTGAATCTTGTTCTGTACCGTTGCTCCGAGTTCAAACAGTCCTGTTATTTGCATCCTCTTCAGAGTCTTCCGCCCCCTGCTTGCTGAATGACCTCTCACATTCTGCCTGCCTTCCTTCACTAATTTTGGAAGAAGTGGGAGACTGCTGGAAGTGCTGCTTCTGCAAAGAGATTTGAGCCACACAGATTAGAAAAGCCAACAAACAGAGAATGACTATTTTTGTCACAAAGTGAAATAACTGCTTTAAAAAAGCTCAAAAAGTAGTGATCACTGTATAAAGCAAGTACAAGTGCAGTTAATCAAAATATTCTTATTTTAGCCTGGATGGCTCTGGATGGGGTGTTACATGGTTCTCTGTAAGTGAACAAAGAGCCTTGCAATTTGCCTGATTTATAGTGGTCCACCTAACTCATATCATGTTTATCTGTTTTTGTAAGTGCCTTTAAGGCATGATGAAAAGAGTATTCCTGGTATGTAGTTGTCCCCACCCCGATATTGCAATATTTGCTTGTTAGTCTAGGTGAGAGTTGAAGTGTGACAGCCCCCCCAAACATGCACACAACCCCCTACCCAATCATATTCAGACACAAATGCACACACACTCACACACACACACACACACACACACACACACACACACACACACACACACACACACCGCACACACACACACGCCTACCCTACCTATCCCCTAACAAGCTCCTAGGCGCTATCATTGACAATCAACTAAAATTTGATCTACACATCCAAAATTGCATAAAAAAGACCCACCATAAACTTGGCCCGCTCTGTAGAAACAAAATATTCCTCACCAAGTATTCTAGACTTTCCCTTAGCCATGCCTGTCTTCTTCCCTGTCTACTCTATGCCTCACCCTTCTTAACCAATCTACAATCCTCTCTAAAGTCTAAACTTGAACTCACCTCTGACAAAGTCACTAGGTTTGCTGCAAATCAACCCAACAACTCACACCACTGCCTCTCTGTCAAATCCCTTAAACAGGCTTGAACTCCTGCACCACCTCCTACTACCTCAACTACTTCTTACTCCATTTTCAACAAACCTACCGTGTGCCCCTCCATCTAATCCCTCCCCTCCTTCTATACTCCAAATCAGTCTCTCTGCACTGCTGACCAGTTTCTCTTGGAAATCTAGAAGCCCAAAAGAAAAGTTGGCCAACATTTCTACAGTTATTCTGTTGCCTTAGCTTGGAACAAACTTCCTTTGTCCATCAGAACTATATCCAATACCCTTAACTTCAAAAAAGCTTTAATAGAATCTGTGCTGAACTCATGAATCTGCTCCTGCCAAAACCTAACCTATCTCTAATTCCCCTAAGTCTTCCAATCCATATACTCCTTATTTATAAACCTCCAATGATATGCAAAAACATAATCATTTTAATGTTCTCCTCTTCAACCTATGTGATACCTTCTTAAACTCTTTATTGAATTGTATTTTTACACTATATTTCCTTAATGTAGGGCTTGTCCATTTGCTTTATTTTCTGTAAGTGAATATAAGTGATTCTCTTACTGTTTTTATTTACTTTTATACTCATGTTCTTCATTGCTTGTGGATTGAACTGTTTTATACCAAATGACAAATTTTATTGGCATGTATAATTTTTTTTCATATTTAACATCGGTCTTTTATCTGAAGCTTACTGTACTTGATGTTATTTCTGTTTTTGCAACTTTTCTGTATTGGAGCTTTATCTCCAGCCTCCACTAAAAATGGACTTATGCTCAGTCGGTCATACACGGTTAGCAAATGTCAAAATAAATAAAAACGTACCCCCCCGACTGTGACCTTCCAGGTAGGTACACACTCATACATTCAGACTTACAGCTCCACACATAACACATATGCTTATTTCCTCCAACATTACCTGTCCTCCAAACTTCCCAACAGTTACCTCTACCACATTGAGTGGCCAATGTTCATTAACATGAGTGGCTGGGAGCAGCTGTGTTACTTTATGCAGCCAAGTGACTCTCTGAAACTGCAGGCATTTATTGGGAAGAGTACATGACTATTTAGCATATATCTCTCCCCTGGAATGCCTCATTTAGCATGGCTACAGAGGCAGCGCACAGTGGTACTTTATATCTTTGTGCTAAAGCACCCTGGCAGGGAAGTCTGAGTACAACATGGTTGCAATGAGTGTACACCTCCTGGTAACCTTTCAGAATTTACTCCAGCAATTTCTGCTGCTTAAATAAAGGGAGCAGTGAGTGTTTTGAATATAGTAATAGGAATATGTGCTGGTATAAAATTTACAGTTTGTACTTGCTGGTGCATAAATTCAAATATAGCAGAAAAATATAGATAGCAAAATGGCTAAACACTAACAGAGTTTCAAAATTGCTGAGTCGATATATGGCCTAGTAATGCTTTTTTGCTACTGGGTAAAATTGGGTAGCTTAAGTGCTTCTTTACACAGCAAGTAACGTTCCAGCTTCTGGATAGTAAAACATTTTAGTGCTCCTAAAAGATTCTGGCACAAAAACTTATACACTGTTGTATACTTTGGTGAGTACTGACTAAAACATCAGAAAAGAAAGCACATGCAAAGAAATGCTAGAAGACTTTTCAAAACCATTTGAATTTGAAATGCTTTACAAAATACTGAATAACTGATAAGTGTTTTAGCTGGGGCAGCTTATGATACAGACTACTGGGCTGCACACACACCCAGTTTCTAAAAAAAAAAAAACAACTTTATTTCCCACTTAGGCACTTGGAACTCAATAATGAATGTACATGACTGGAGCTCCATGGGGATTCACAAATTCAGGCTTAACAAGCTGTATAGCTGTTGAGGATGTCAGAGACTTCATTCAACCAGTGTTTCACCAGGCTGCTGCATGAAGCAACAAGGAGCCCTTTTTATTCTCACTCAACTGAGGCAGCCTGAGACTGAAAGAGGAGGAAAGGTTTAGTGTATTTTGCTGGGACAGGATCATTAGAATGCATATTTTTTTTTTTTTTGGCAAATAAGCCAGGCCAACATTTAGGAAAAGATATGCTCCCCCTCACACACACACACACACACACACACACACACACACACACACACACACACACACACAATGCGTGTGTGTGTGTGTGTGTGTGTGTGTGTGTGTGTGTGTGTGTGTGTGTGTGTGTGTGTCTGTATCTGTTTGTGCGAGGAGGGACATATCTTTCAAATGTCCCTGATTTTGCAGCTTTCTTTATTTTGCTCTTTATCTGCAAGCTAACTGCATGTTTTTGTGTAGAGAAAATATTATTTACTTCTGTAACATCTTTGCAGCAAAATATTGACATATAAGCTGTTGTACAGATTGTACTTTAATACAGTGATTTTAAGAAGCACGTGGAAATGTCTGAAAGTGACCTTTCGGTCTTACCTATATAATATGCGGTGCAAACTTAACATAATGCTGCATAAACTACACTCTTAGTGGTACAATCATATCTATCATTAATTAATACTCTGTATCCCCTTACAGTCACGTTATTACACAATAAAATATATTTACAATAATTAGTGTCTGCAACAATGCATCCTGTAAATCACTGCATTCTTTGAGGTGTGCACCAGTCTCTCTAGAATGCACTTTAAAGTTAATTAATGATAGATATCATTGTATTACTAAGAGTGTAGTCTATACAGAATTATGTCAAGTTTGCACCCCATATTATATAGATAAGACTGAAAGGTCACTTAAGAAATGTATCCATGAACACTGTTATGATATTAAGAAAAACAAAAACAATAGTGCACTAGCTGAGCATAATGCCTTGAATGATAAACACTGGTTTAAGTTTGCAATTTTGGAAAAGGTAAAACAAAATGAAAGGGGCAGTCCCTGGGCAATCCTTCTTGAAAAGAAGGAATTGTATTGGCAGCTACGGCTGAATGCAACTAGCTACCCAGCTCTTACTGAGCAGGTCTCGATCACTAGTGTTCTAAGATTAAAAGCACTTGAAAGATGATGTGGTAAAGTAAAAGATTTTGTTTCTGCGATGAGTCCTATGAATTAGGACTACTTTAGGATTAGACTTGAATACAAACTTTTATGTTTTTTAGGCACTTAAGTAACTTGCTTGTCAGATTATCAGATTGTATCTTTTTAACAAAAAAGGAGGGTGTGTGTGTTTGTAATTGTAGTACCTGATTGGTTTAGCTTATAGTTTGATATTATTGATTGGTTTTAAACTGATCTGTTTCGTTTTGGTGTTTTTCATAGGTTGGTACTAGGCTATCGGCCCTAGGGCCTATACAAGCCTAGCCAAAACAATTCCCTGGATATTTTTTCCCAAATATTTACTTCCCTGGACCCCTGTCTAGCAGGATGACTGACATGAACCATGGGGTGAATTTCCTATCTCCCATCCAATCGTCAAGGTTCCTTTTGAAGAGGGCCAAGAAGGTGCGCTGCTTGACATGTATGGGCAGTCTATTCCGGAGTATGGGGAGTCTCTGGGTCAGGAACCTATCCCTCCAGCATGTTTTGTTCATTGTGATGACAAGGTTTAGATCCCTGGAGCGTGTGGCTCTGAGGAATTGGGATTTCTTTAAGTGGAGCATGTCCAACAGCTCAGAGTTTGACATGGCCTTGTATGTTAAGTAGAGATCGCCTCTGAGTAGATGATATGCCACACAGTATCGCTGGAGGTTTTTTTAGATGGTCAGCATATGGCATCTGCTTTAGGCCTGTGATTCTTTTAGTGAGGTATTTCTGTGGTCATTCCAGCTGTTGCAGATGTCTTTTGAGGTACATACCAAATGGGGCGTAATACTCTATAATGGGTCTAATGAAGGATGGGTACAGTGGGACAATGACCTCCTTTTTTCTGGAATAAAATCCCTTAGTGATGAGGTGTGCCACATAGAAGGATTTCCTGACTGCTGTGGCGATGTGGTTATCGAAAGTGAGACCACTATCCACCTGTGTCCCTAAGTCTCTCATCACACTTTCGATGTTTAGTGTACTGCCACTTATGTGGTAATTCATGGGTACATGTTTTTTTCCAAAGGGGATAACTATACATTTCTTGGCATTAAGCTTGAACCCATGGCTCTGGCACCAAGCATCTGTTTCTGTAAGGCCCTTTTGTAGAATATCCACATCATTTGGGGATTCAGTAATGGCTCCCAGTTTGAAGTCATCTGCGAACTTTGTTAGCCAGAGTCCCTTAGTGTTGCCTGTACTTCAGAGAAGTAGATGCCAAACAAGAGCAGTTACAGGAATGAACCCTGAGGTACTCCACTTGTCACTTATCTGGAGCTGGATTTGGAGTCGGCTACTTTTACAGTCTGAGTTCTGTCAGTAAGCCAGTTGGCAACCCATCCAGTGACGTAAGGATTTATGCCCAGCTTAGTAAGTTTATCTATGATTCCAGGGTGGGGGATGGTGTTGAAGGCCTTGGCATGTTCCAGATAGGCTGTGTAGACCACCTTACCCTCGTCCACAGCTCTGGAGACTGATTCGAAGAAGTCAGTCACGTTCAGCAGACAAGATTGACCCTTCACGAACCCAAACTGGGTGGGGTCCAGTGTTTGAAGGATGACAATGTCTTTGTTTATAAGTTCCATGATAATGCGTTCCATGCCCTTGCAGATCAGGCTCATCAGACTGATGGGACGGTAGTTCCCAGGATCCAAGGTGGATCCCCCTTGTGGAGTGGGATAACTGTAGCTGTGCGCCACTCAGTGGGCATGAAGCCTGAGGTGAGGCTATGATTAAACATGACACTTATGCCAGTTCATTTTGTAGTTCATGTAGTACACAGCCCGGGATGTCATCTGGTCTCATGGATGCTGTACTCTTAGCTTTGGACAGTACGGTTTCTACCTGTGTGGCTGTGATTACCAGAGTTTGGCAATCTTTTGGTATTGAGATGGGCCCTTTGGTGGTGAGAGGGGGGTGAAGTTGGCACTAAATTGATCTGACAGGATATTGGCAATATCCTTAGGATCAATATATTTAATTCCATTCTGTTGTAGCTCAGAACAGATCTGATCATTGCCATTTAGATTCTTGACATAACTATAGAATGCCTTGTGGTTGTCTTTGGAATCTTTGGCAATTTTATTTTCGTAACTAGCTTTTGAGGATTTTATGAGGGATCTCAGCTTCTTACTGAGGCTGGTAAGGGAGTTTTTTTGCCTCCTGGGATTTTCCTCTTTTCTGCAACAGTTTCTTCCTTCTGTTGTATAGTTTGTTTATAGCAGCGGATCACCAGATTGTCTTCCTTTTTTGGAGGAGAGCATCTTGGTTCTGTTTGGGATGGCATGATTCATGCACCAGTGGATGTGCTCATACAGTGCCTTAGTGTAGGATTCAGCAGTCAAACTTTCAGATCCCTTCTGCATGGGTGTCATGAAGTTTGTCACTTCTGACTTGAATAGCATGAAGTTGGCTTTGGAGAAGTTTTTTACGGTGGTTTCCTTGCTGGGGGGGTGGGGGTAGGATGTAGATGTCAAGGGTGATTTGCTTATGGTCAGACCTGACCAATGAGGGGGTAACCACTGGTGTGGAGCATCTATTTTCCATGTTGGTAATGACCAGGTCTATGGTATTGGAGGCCCTGGTGGGAAAATGGATTAGTTGGTCCAGGGCATTGGAATTTATGAATTCCAAGAACCGTTGGGAAAAGGTGTTGGTACCCAAGTAGTTTTCCCAGTTAATGGCAGGGTAGGTAGTTGAAATTAACCAGTATTAGTGTGTTTGGTTCTATCTTAATATTTTCCAGTATGTTTAGAAAGGTGTAGTGAGAATCTTGGGGCATGGCGGGGGATCTGTAGCAAGCTACAATTTGGATTGCAGTCTTACCTAGTGTTAGTTGCACCTGGAGAATTTCAGATGCATTGTGTGGGGCAACTAGCCTGGAGGTGTGAATATACTTGGTGAATATGGACACACCTCCACCTTTAGGGTGTCGGTCTTGGTTTTGTAGCCGAAAAGTGTGTTAAGAGTTGTAGCCTGGTTGCATTGAACCAGGTCTCGGTTACTGCACAGATATCAATGTTCTCCATTTTTAGGAGTGCCTCGAGAGAGTGCATTTTGAGGTTTAGACTTCTAGCATTGAGTAGCATTACCTTCAGATTTTGCATGCTTGTATCTGTTACTGTGGTGGTTTTGTCCTTTGAACCTTGCCTAAAAAAGGCACTATAGGGGTGGCAAGAGCTTTAGCCAGTAACCTGAATCCCAGGGGTGACAGGTGCAGACCATCTTTGGCAAAGCATCATGGTTTGTCGATCATGTCTTCCCAGGCAGACAGATACTGGATCCCCTTTGAGTGAAACCAGAAGCTTAGCCAATTGCTGAAGTCAATCATTTTTGTCCTTATACTGCGATATCATTCTGGGCGATGGCTGGATGCTACTCAGGGCTAGGGTCATACCTGCCTGGGCTACAAGATCAGAAAGCTCCTCCATGTCTCTTTTCATGTAGTCAAGGGAGGTACGTCTCAAGTCATTCACTCCAACATGGACAATGACAGACTCATAGTTGTACTTGTTGTGGAGTGACCTGAGTGCATGTGTTATGTGGTGGATCCTGGCACCTGACAGGCAGCTGACTGTAATTTTCTCCATGTTTAGCCTGGTGAGTGGGACATCAGTGTGCCTGACTATAGAGTCACCTATGATTAAAGTGTCGGGTATATTGTCTTGCCTTAGGGGCTGTTGTTGGGTGGCACACTGGTGTTGTGAGCTATGTGTCACTTTGGTTGTGACTGGTGTTTGTTTGCATTTCAGCTTCGGAGGTCCTTGTTGCTTGGGCAGGTTAATGTTAAGGGCCTCCGCATATGTGGGTTTAGTGTTGCTATGTGTGGGTGTTGATGGTGTGGGTTTTAAGGGCTATGCGTTGCTTGAGGGGTAGTGCAGGTGTTAACCTTCTCCTCTTGACTGTCTAGCACAGTCTTGGTCGGAGAGAGCTTTGCTTCCAGTTTGGCTATGTAAGTGCATCTCTCGCAGGTTGTAGTGCTGGGCGGTAGGAGGAGAGGGTTGTCTGTGTACATGAGGCAGTTGCCGCATTGCCCCAGTATGCCTGGATTCACTAGGTGGACAGGAGAAATCACTGGAAGCTGACCCTTGGACATGCCTATTTAGGGGCTTTTTATGTAAAGTACAAGAGCTGTTTTCCCTTATCTTTGCTATGCACTTTGGAATTATAGCCTGTTTAGTGCCTACGATTAATTTCTCCTTATTGACAAGGAGAGTTGAGTGCTTGTATCACTTTCAGGCTTCCTAGTGCTTTCCAGCAGGTTCCAGAGCAAGTGCTAGTCACAGGGATTCAGACTTTAGTACTACTACTGAGAAACCAGCTAGTTCTAAGGGAAAATTTGAAGAGCAGACTTTCTGACACCTGGAATAATTTAACTGTAGCCCTGTGGTGCTGCACGATGCGAAAAATGCGCAAACACACACGTTTTTAAGCCAGAAAGTTGAAAGGGATAGAAATCAGCCCAAAAAGGCTAATAAAATTACAATTTCAGAGCTGGAAATCACTCCTCTAGTGTTAGATAGGCAGTACAATGCTCACCACTCCCACTGGTAAGCAGTAGGATTCCCTCTACCACAGCAAGGTCTGGGTAGCTCTGAGCACAGAAAATAAAGTCCTGAGACAAGCAAAGCCTGGGATCTGATCTGGACTATACTGGCTAGGAAAGGTGGGAAATAAGCAAACAAGATAGTATTTTTTGTTAAAACAGGCTAAACAATGCAATAATACAGTAAATAAACACAGAAAAGGCTAATGCACTTGAGTGTGTAGTCCTAAACAGTAAATGCAATAAAAACTCTACAAAATTAGCAATTTAAAACTTTTTAAATGAAGCATGGCAAGTGCACAACTGAAAAACGATTTAAGAGGCAGTAATACAGTAGAATAAGTAGCTAGTCTACATATACAGAGAATTGTATATACATATATATATATATATATATATATATATATATATATATATATATATATATATATATATATATATATATATATATACAGAAAAGCAGCTAAAATACACTTAACTCAGATGCAGTGCAACCTAGAGCACTTGAGTTGTAGCAATATTAAGGCAAATACAGTTTTAATAAATGCACTAAAATATACTCTATATTTTCAAAATGCTTAAGGAGCACAGTCAGAACACAAGGAGACTTAGGCAATTTTTGTATTTATTTACTTTTTAAGAAAGAGAGAAAGGAAGAACAGAAGGCCTTCTCAGATGTTCTCTCTGTATTAGGTAGAATGAGCTAATGACACTAGACTGAGAGGAGTGTCCCAGATCAAATTTACAGTAGGGGCGGGCAACTGCAAAGCCAAGAAGTATAGCAACAAGACACCAACAGGGAGGGAGGGTGAGAATCAATACTAAAGCTATTAGCCCACACTCTTAACACTACAGAAATCTTTATGACAGCAGTGAGCCACAAAATGAAAGTTTTTAAACAGATAAAGGAGCAAAGAGATTCTACAGAATGCTTTTAACTGCAAACAAATCAGTTACCCGTACAGATTAGTTAATTGCAATAAAATACTGTAAAAAGTATGCAGCAGGCAATAAAAAGTGCTATATATAAATTTCTAGAATCAATAACCAGTATAAATACGCCAAAAAAACAGGATACTTATATATCTTAGATCAGAGTTGTAGTCAATGCCCCTCCTCCACTCTGCTCAGTGTGTATAGGCAGAAATCCTCTCAAAGTTAGGGCTTAAATACCAGAAGATACAATCTTAGACAACTTTTTTTTTTAAAAAGCACAAAAGAACCAGCCCCCACTAGCCAGCAGCCAATCAGCACAATCCAGCCACGAAGGTAAAGAAAGGCTTCTGCTAATTCAAGATGGCCTGTTCATGTGCTCAGAACAATCACTGCAAAAACATACAGGCCCAGAGCCAGCAAATCTGAACTGGGACAATACTACAGCTATTAGCCTACACTCTTAACACAACAATATCTTTATGACAGCAGTGAGCCACAAAATTAAAGTTTTTAAACAGATAAAGGAGCAAAGAGATTCTAAGGAATGCTTTTAACTGCAAACAAATCAGTTACCCATGCAGTAAAAAGTATGCAGCAGGCGATAAAAAGTGCTATATATAAATTGCTAGACTCAATAACCAGTATAAATACGCAAAAAAAACAGGATACTTATATATCTCAGATCAGAGTTGTAGTCAATGCCCCTCCTCTACTCTGCTCAGTGTGTATAGGCAGAAATCCTCTCAAAGTTAGGGCTTAAATACAAGAAGATACAATCTTAGACAACTTTATTTTTTTAAAAAAGCACAAAAGAACCAACACTCACTAGCCAGCAGCCAATCAACACAATCCAGCCATGAAGGTAAAGAAAGGCTTCTGCTAATTTAAGATGGCCTGTTCATGTGCTCAGAACAATCACTGCAAAAACAAACAGGCTCAGAGCCAGCAAATCTGAACTGGGACAATACTAAAGCTATTAGCCTACACTCTTAACACTACAGAAATATTTATGACAGCAGTGAGCCACAAAATGAAAGTTTTTAAACAGATAAAGGAGCAAAGAGATTCTAAGGAATGCTTTTAACTGCAAACAAATCAGTTACCCATGCAGATTAGTTAATAGCAATAAAATACAGTAAAAAGTATGCAGCAGGCAATAAAAAGTGCTATATATAAATTGCTAGAATCAATAACCAGTATAAATACAACAAAAAAAACAGGATACTTATATCTCAGATCAAAGTTGTAGTCAATGCCCCTCCTCCACACTGCTCAGTGTGTATAGACCAAATAAACAGCCTCTGCAAGGCTCGAACCCAGGAGCCTGCACCTCATAGCTAATGTGATTTACCACTAAGCCATTAAAAAATACGCTCCGTGCCTATACAAGTGCCACTGGACTTCTTTTGTCTAGCTCTTAGTTTTATTTTATTTTTATTTTGAATTTGTGAAATGGACTGGAGCACTGATCTCCTTGTACTTCAGTAAAATCATTCAGTACATTGTGTTTCAGTCTCAGCCCAGGGTAAGCATAATAGATACATGGCATTATATACAGAGTGAATGACAAATGCAATATATACATATATCACATACAATATGAACATCAGAGTTGGTTTGAGGTATAAAGGCAATAGACACATGACATTTTCTTGGAAGATAAAGGCCTGGTTGACATTAAGGCAACTCTACATTTTACTTTAGTGGAGCAAAACAAAATAAAAAAATGTGTGATTTAGGTAGGTTGATTTATGTTACACTGAAGCCATTTTAAGCTCTTACTTAGAGGAAAACATAATTAGAAGTGTGTGAGACTTCTTTTATTAATGTATATTGTTTAGCATTATATTCACTTCTACTTATTATGGCTTATACTGGTATCTCCTATCAAGCCTGTTCCTTTTTGCATATTCCCAGTTTGTGTGGTACTCCTTGGTTTCTCATAAACCACCTTGCATGCTTATTATCACATTTATTTATCCAGAAAGTAAGGGCATTTCTGGAGTTTTGATAAGTAACACCCAGGGTTAAAAGTTGGACTGTAGGACTCCGTCTGTACATAATAATAATAGCTAGGAAAGTCTAAGATGAAGTGCCATCATTAGGGATGTTAATATAAAATGTGTTTCAGTGCTAGGTATTGTACCAAGTAATTTTAATCTGTTGCCATTCCTAACTTTTGCAACTTTTTGTTTGTGCAGAGTCTGCATGTACTCCCTATATTAGTGTGGTTTTTATCCACATGCTCACGTGTCTTAGTTTCTTCATGCAAACTCTCAGCTATATAACATATGTTTTTGGCCATCTGTGTTTTTACTTTCAACTCAGTCTAATAACACAGGGGTAACCATTTTTTTTCTTTTTAAAGGGATAGGAAGCTAAGCACTATTCCCAGATTTGTATATCCTTGCAAGAATTTGTCTTCTCAGTTTATTGGAGAACTACTATTTTGTTGGCTTTACGCTGTAGATACAACTTATTTTCCTTGAAGGAAAAAAAATGACACTGAATATCTTTCCTTTCTCATTATTGTTTTGTTCAGGCCATCATTAGAACAACAGTCTGTTAAAAAACCTGCAAGATGCAGCTCAGATCATTTAGAAACCTATAACTTCTGGAGACTGTTCAGCCCCCAAACCCCCGACTTAATCTGATCAATTTCGCCAAACTTATTACACTGGAGTCATAGCCTGCTAGGCTATATTTAAAAGCATGATGAAGAATTACAAAGTAAAACAAAGTGAATGACGGGGCAGGAGAGAGGCACTGGGGAAGTGTAGGAGGCTAGTGTTTGGCAAGGGCCCCCATGGAGTCCTTTGTCTATCCATTTCACTTTCACTTAAGGCTGGCCTTGTTGATTGCAAGTTAGATATCTGACATGTATCTATTCAGTAAAGTAGCTATAATGAGTGGATACATACTGAGGCAGTCTATAGTTGAAACTGAGTGACCCATCTGTTATTTGGTCACAGATGATGGTCATTGACCTGCTGTAATATCATCCCACCCATTCAGCTGCTTCCTGCAGCCTCCCCTTTTTTTGAAGTCACCACCCAACACTGTGGCTTAGATTTCCTAAGAAAATCAAATGACTCATTAAATAATTTGGAGGAGGTCAAACAGCTGCATAAACAAGCTAAGAACTTAAAGTTTGAAAAGCGACTAATTGATCTAATTTACTGAAAGACGTATTTAGAATGGAACAATAATCTCCTTGGACCCATATACCATACCTTTGTTTATATGTTGCACAATATGGAATGATTACCTTGCTACTGTAGACACATAATGGTCAAATGGCTAGATTACTGTCTGTGTCCCCCTGGCAACTGGGTCGATTGTTAGGGCTGTGTTGTCAATATGATAGTTAACATGGGTAGACGATTTCCCAAAGGATAATATTATTAATTTCTTGGTATTTAGTTTTAGTCTATGGCTCTGACATAAGTTATTTGTCTGTGTCAGCTCTACCCGGAGAACATTAGTGTCAGTCGGGGATTCTATGACTACTAATTTGGAATCATCTGCGAATCATCTGCCAGAGGCCCTTTACTTCAGAGAAATGAATGCAAAAACTCAGCGGTCCCAAGGCCAATTCATGAGGGACTCTGTTTTTGACTAGCCTCTTTGTAGAGATGGACTCCCCAATTCTAACTTCCTGGGTCCTGTCTGTGAGCCAGCTGGCTATCCACTGGCTGTCATAAGGGTTTATACCTACCCTCTTGAGTTTGTCAACAATGCCCAAGTGGGATATTGGGTCAACTGCCTTGGCCACGTCAAGGTAGGCAGTGTGAACTGTTGTGCCCTCATCCATTGCTTTTGTGACCTTCTGAAAGAAATTCATCAGTTTGAGTAGGCATGACCTGTCCTTGACAGAACCAAATTGGATTGGGTCCAGTGTTTGGTGGTTTTCTTTGTCATTACTGATCATTTCCATGATGATTCTTTCCATAGTTTTGTACAAGAGACTAGTGAAACTTACGAGTCCGTAGTTTCCAGCATCAGTAGATGGCCCAACATTGTACAGAGGGATAACTTTCTTTTTTCCATTCGTGAGGCATAAAGCCTGTTTGGAGGCTACAGTTAAATAGCAATTCCAGAGGGCCTGATAGGCCATATTTCATGTTAATTAGAAGGCATCCTGGGATATTGTTTGGGCCCATCGATGCTGTGTTCTTGGCCTTAGAGAGAGCATTGAGGACTTGTTCCCTAGTGATAATAGGGGAAGTTATATTTGATGGTACTTCCTGGGGGGGGTGAGGTGGAGAAAGAGATAAAGTTAGAGCTACATCTGTAGTCCAGTAGGTTTGCTATATCTTTTGTCTCAGTATAGGTGGATCCATTAACAATAAGCTCTACACACAACTGTGTATTGCCTTTGAGGTTGTGGACGTAGCTAAAGAATGCCTTGTGGTTGTCCATGGCTGGGGAGGCCAAATTTAACTCAAATTTGACTTTGGTAGACTTTATTTGACATCTGAGTTGTTTATTTTGATGAGAGTGCTTTTATCCTGCTGGGTGCTATGCCTCCTAATTTTTGCTGTGATTTTCTTCCTTCTGCTATACAACCTGTTGATGTTGTGATTCCTCCAAGGTGGCTTGCTTTTTTTTTTTTTGAGATACCTTTGTAGTGGTGGGTACAGCTGCCTGTGTGCAGCTATTAACATGCTGGTATAGGGTTTCTGTGAACAGTTTGGCTTAGGCATCAGTGTTCTCAGGGTTTATGGGGACTTGAAATTTTGTCAGGTTATCAATTAATAGTAGCAAGTTACCCTTAGAGTAGGTCATGAACATTCTAGGGTTAGCTGGGGTTCTGAGTTTTATTTTTACTTCAAAGGAGATAGTTTTGTGGTCTGACCTTACCAGAGAAGACTTTACATCTGGGGGTACTCAACACTTTCTAATATTAGTAAGGACAAGATCCAATATGTTTGCAGCCCTGATTGACATATTGATAATCTGGTCCAGACAGTCTGTGTTTACAAAATCCAGGAATCTCTGTGCCTGCATGTTATGTGCTATATATTATTTCCAGTTAATACTGGGGTAAACAAAGTTGCCCATGGTACTGGGTTGGATGGTGAGTGTTTCCAATATGCTTAAATACATGTCATAGGTTTCCTAGGTCCTAGACTGAGATCTATAGCTTGCAAGGGAGTGGTATGGGATTTTGTCTATGGTGATTTGAACGTGGAGAAGCTCAAGTGCATTGTTCTATTTTATCAGCCTTGAGGTATATTTATTATTTATATAAAGTGAGGCACCTTCACCTTTAGTACCTGTCTGTGTAGTAGCTGGTCTAAATGTGTGGAAGGCATTATAGCCTTGCACTGCTTGTATGCTGTCTGTGGCTTCAAACCATATCTCAGAAAATGCACAGATGTCAGCTTTGTCTAGGGTGAGGACAGCTTATAGGGAATGGAGTTTCTTGTCTAGACTCCTAGCATTGAGCAGTAGCACCTTTCAATTACCTTGGTTTTGTTTCCTATGTTAGAAGTACTTTCAGTTTGGCATTGCCTAAAAAGGCAGTATGGGTAGGACAATGTTTTAGCTAATATTCTTGGCTCACAATGGAGTGTTCAATGACCAGAATGTTGGATTGTGTGGTGGCTTGTGTTATGGGCTTAGAAGTAGATGCTCCATGAGATGGGGCTGTATGTGTTGATGTGGGTGTTGTTTTGAAAGAGTGCATTCAGGGCTGATGATGGTAATTCTTATGTGTACATAATCTAGGAAGTCTTTTGGGTTTAGGAAGTTTACATTTAAGTGCCTCAGCATATGTGGATCTGTGATTCTGCTTTGTATTGTATGTGATGGGTGCAATGTGTGTACTACTGATAACCTCCTTGACATCAGGAATGCTTTTATGTGACAGCTTTGCCTGCAGTCCACTCAGCCATCCACAACCCCTTTTTCCCTTTTTTGCACAAGAGGGTTGGGGTGTCATTGCAACAATGGCAATCATCTAGAGCTAAGGTTTACACCACTGGGCAGCTAGCCCTGCCACAGTACTTCTTACACACACACACACACACACACACACACACACACACACACACACACACACACACACACACACACACACACACACACACACGCACACGCACACACACACACACACACACACACACACACACACACACACACACACACACACGTACGTACGTACGTACACACATATGGGCAATTTAGAGTATCCAATCCACCTACTGCATGTCTTTGGACTGTGGGAGGAAACCAAAACATCTGGAGGAAACCCAGGCAAACATAGGAAGGACAGGCAGATGCTGCACAGAAGGCACCCGAGCTGATCATCAGACCAGGGAACATCTTGCTATGAAGCAACAACACTCTCCTCTGTGCCACTATGCTGCCAGCAAAGTAGCACGGTGGATAGCATTGCTGCCTCACAGGGCAGCACAGAGCTTTGCATCTACTGACATTGCGTAAATACATCTCTAACATACTTCATCAGATTGTTTCAGAATTAGGTGGTTGTCAGTTTACACAAGGCAATGTCAACGTTACCTCTGGATGCCCATATCCACCAAGCTGATAAAAGAGATAGTGGGAAAGTTCATATCCATGGCAACAGGCCTTTTTTTATTGATTAAACGGTTGTGAGGAGAATATAAAATAATGTCAGGAGTGTCTTATTTGCAGCTCTGGGGGCGATGCTTGTCACTGTAAACTTGTTGCCCTGTGTGCAAATAGATATTGGTGAAATTTCATAGGTTCATAGATGTGTACTAGGCTAATAGCCCTGAAGCCTTTACAAGCCTAGCCCATAGAAGTGCCCTGGCATTGTGACGCCCAACATTAGTTCCCAGTGCCTCTATCAAGTAGAGCCACTGGAGTGATCCCTGGGGTGAACTTTCTGTTTCCCATCCACTCATCAAGACTTCTCTTGAAGATAGCCAGTGAGGTGCGCTGCTTGACATGTATGGGAAGTCTATTCCAGAGCATGGGTAGTCTCTGGGTTATGAACTTGTCCCTCCAGCATGTTCTGTTGATTGTGGTAATGAGGTTGAGGTCTCTGGAGTATGTGGTGCAGAGGGATTGTGATTTCTTTAGATGTAGCATTTCTAACAGAGCTGGGTCAGACATGGCTTTGTAAGTCAAGCAGAGATCGCCTCTTAGTAGACGATATGAGACAGAGAATAACTGGAGTTTTTTTGAGTCTGTCCATGTAGGACATGTTTAAGGCCTAGGATCCTCTTTGTGAGGTACTTTTGTGGCCTCTCCAGCTGTTGCAGGTGTCTAGAAGGTACATGCCAAATGGGACGTTATACTCTATGATTGGTCTAATGAGGGAAGAGTAGAAAGAAATGATGACCTCTTTCTTCCTGGATGCAAAATACTTGGTAATGAGATGTCCCACATAGAAGGATTTTCTGGCCACAGTGGCATGTGCTGGCTGAAGGTGACGTTGCTGTCAACCTGTGTCCCCAGAACTGTTATAACGCCTTCAGTGTTCAGTGGGCTCCCATCGATGTGGTAATTAGGGGGAACTGAATTTTTCCCAAAAAGGATGATGACGCATTTTTTTCACATTAAGCTTAAGGCCATGGTTTTGACACCAGTCATTGGTCTCAGTGAGGCCTTTCTGTAGGATGTCTGCATCACTTGGGGAGTTAATAATGGCTCCCAGCTTACACTCATCTTAGAACTTGGTCAGTCAGAGTCCCTTCATGTTGGCCTGGACTTCTGAGAAGTAGATGCCAAACAGGAGAGGACCCAGGACCGATCCCTGTGAGACTCCACTCGTGATTGGTCAGCAGTCTGACTTGGAGTTTACTACTTTCACACTGTGGGTTCTGTGAGCCAATTTGCAACCTACCTAACGATATAGGGGTTGATGCCTAGTTTGGTGCGTTTATCAATAATTCCTTAGTCAGGCATGGTATCAAAGGCCTTGGCCAGATAGAGGTAGGCAGTATGAACTGCTTTACCCTAATCCACAGCTCTGGTGACTGACTCAAAAAAGTCAACCAGGTTGAGCAGGCATGATCTACCTTTCACAAAACCAAACTGTGTGGGATCTAGAGTTTGGAGACTCCCTATATCCTTATTAATTTGATCCATGATGATGCACTCCATAGCCTTACATATCAGACTCATCAGGCTAATGGAGCAATAATTTCCAGGGTCTGTAGATGCTCCTCCTTTATGGAGGGGGATGACTGTAGCAGTGCACCATTCAGTAGTGACAAAGCCTGAGGTGAGGCTGTGAGTGAACAGGGCACACAGATGTGGTGCCAGTTCACTTTGTAATTCATGCAGAACACAGCCAGGGATATTTTCAGGTCCCATGGAAGCTGTATTCTTGGCCTTGGATAATGCAGCTTTAACCTGTGCATGCAGTAATGATGGGTGCCTGGCATTCTTCCGGTATTGAGATTGGTCCTTTGTGTGTGTGTGTGTGTGTGGGGGGGGGGGGGGGTAAAGTCAGTACTGAATCTGTCAGCCAGTATGCAAATATCTGTTGGCTCAGTTTAGGGGGTACCATTGTGCAGTAACTCACAGCAAATCTGGGTATTGCTGTGGAGATTCTTGATATAACTATAGAAGGCTTTGTGGTTGTTTTTAGTGTTTGCCACAATTCTGCCTTCATAGCTGGCTTTGGAGGCTTTTACAGGAAAAATGTCAATTGAAGGTGTCTGTAGCTATACGGTGCACTGCCAAACACTTAAAGGAAAACTAAAAAGTAGACCCTGATGAGTTATGCATGAATTATTTAAGGAGATGTTCTGAAGTTAGGCTAGACAGCAGCTAATCAAGCAGTATTTACTGGAAAGAAAGAAAGAAAGAAAGAAAGAAAGAAAGAAAGAAAGAAAGAAAGAAAGAAAGTGAGCGGCAAGTAACCGGGAGGTGGATGGCAGGTATGAATTATGACATTTACACATAATGGCTATAGAAAGAAAAGAAGGGTCAAACAAACTGTAATGAATTGGACAGAGAAATTATCTGATCACTCCAGAAGTGGCTTAGCTGAAGTGAAGGAGAGTAGGATACAGGGGCTGCTTTATGCATTGTTTACACAAAGGACTATAAAAAATTATTCTTGAGCACACCATTAGATGAATCAGTTCTGTTACTATAGACATACATAGCAGGACTGGTCTATGTTATTTAAAACAAAAATTGTAAAACTGTTTTCATAAGCTTAGATTCCAGAAACTATACCAGTGATTGTTTAATATAATTTGTAGTCACTGTAGCAATCCCTCTTTAATTTTTAGTCCACACACACACACACACACACACACACACACACACACACACACACACACACACACACACACACACACACACACACACACACACACACACACACACAATGTAAGTGCTGCAAGAGGCAGCACACTCACCTTTGGTGCAGAACACTGGTAGACTGAATGCTGACACTGCATTGTAGCATAAGAAGGTGCTGCACTCCTGAGTGTGTGCCATCTTTCAGATGAGATGTTAAACCGAGGCGCCCCATCTGTCTGAGTTGGTAGTAGGTCAGGTGGATGTAAAAGATCCCATAACACCTTTTGAAAAAGAGTAGGGGTCCTTTATTTATATATGAAATAACTATTATTTACAAAATATTTACATATTTACAAATATTTACAAGTGTACATATATATTTATACAGAAATCTGTTCACACAATCATAGTAAATTTTCATCCCTGTTAATCACCATCTGATTTTACTAAATATTGTTGGTAAAATCCGTTTACCCTTAAACATAATTTCATTTATTCTTTCATTCTATATTACCCATAAAACATAAAATAACTTATCCATTCTTTTAATATATTGTTTACTTCTATTCTTATAATATCCATATTTAATCATATCGTGTTTTTTTATCCACTTAACTCTTACTTCTTTCTTCTTTATTTACATACAAAACTCCTCTTTTGACTGGGTTTAATCTAGAACCCTGTATAAATGAAAACAATATCTGCAATAATTCCTTTTCAAATACTGTTAGCAACATAAATATACTTGCTTCCCATGAGTATTGAATTTATCAAATAAGACTTTTTTCTAAATGATAATTTATATGTTTACCAGAAAAAGACAAGTTTGTTTTTCTTTTATTGTTTTTTTTCCTGTTGAATTCTACTTAATCTTTATTCCCAAATTTTATACCTAACTCAGAAATGTTTGTAACATCACCTAAACCTTTACTTTTCTCTTTATTTAAAGCCATCCCTATCATCTCTAGACACTCATTTGTGCATATTACTACTACTTTTATCCAAATGTTGTTTTTTTCAATTATTATGTCATCTGCATGTGTTAACAGAACTGGAATTCTTAATCCGTCAGGTGTCATGTACCCCATCTCCTTCCTTTTGTAATGTATTTCACATACTATCACATTCATAACTAATGCAAAGAGTATACAACTCATTGGACATGCTTGTCTTATACCACTTTTTACATATACTTCTTGGCTTAACCAGCCATTTACAAGTACTTTTACTGTATTATGACTATATCCAGACATATATAACTTCCTAACTTTCTCACTTATTTATTTATTTATTTATTTATTTATTTATTTATTTATTTCCAGTTTGATAACTGAGGATGTCCACTGGGCCCGAAAGCCCGTTTTCAGTGGAGGCCCAGGGAGAAAAGCTCCATATTATAAACACATTGCACACTTAAAGCTCCATATTCCTAACACATTGCACACTTAAACAATTTACAAACAAGTAAAAATAACATTTTTATACAATTGTATTGTTAGCATAGAAGAAAAAATGCACATATATATGAAATGCAAATGAAGTAAATCAGAGGAGAAGTATAGGAAAAAGAAGGTGCAAAGAAATAAAGGAGAAGAGATGCCAGGAGGAGGAAAAAAAGAACAGTTAGACAAAGATTCATTTTATGTTTGTGGTGAAAGATACATCTTACAGAAATGGTAAAAGATGCAGTTGCAAGAATAGGCATATAGGCAGTGGGGAAGTGAAGATATAAAAAGTATTTACATAGAGTTTATACAGGGGAAAAAAAAGATAAAGAAGCAGAGGGTGGGGAGCTGAAGAAAGAGTTGGAAAAAGAGGGGCAGGAGGGAGAATACTGAAACCGGGATGTAATAGGATCTAGGTAGGAAGTATACAATTACATTTCCAGTTTTGGGAGAGGTGAGAATGGATTAGAGATCTGAATTGTTCAGGGCTTGTAATGATTCTTAGCAGGGGAGGAAGCAAGTTCCATTTTTTGCTATAGTATAAGAAAGTAGTAGGTGGCCAGGGGATCGTTTAGGTCTGTGCACTGAAAGAAGATTTTGGTGGCCTGATCTTAGGGGCCTGAGAGGAGTGTAGAAAGGCAAGATATTAGATAGCACAGGGCAAGCAGTGGGTTTAAAAATTAGTTTGTGGGCAGTAGTAAGTTGGAGGTAGTCAAGATGATTAGGGAGTTCAAGCTATTGAAGACTATGGAGGGAGATGCAATGGTGTGTAGAATGAGTAGAGTTAGTAGTGAATTTGGCGATTTTGTTGTAGCAACTTTCTAGTTTTGAGGAGATAGAAGCTGTGAGGTTGGTTAGAAGAGGAGCACCATACAATAGAGAAGGTAGAAGGAAGGTGGAGGCGAAGGTTTGTCTTGTAGCTAATGATAGAAAGTTAGCGTTTCTATAAAGCATGTCGAGCTTCTGATGTTTTTTTTTATGTTTAGTTGAATATGATTATTAAATTTCAGGTGTTCATCAATGGTAACACCAAGAAGTTTGGCACAAGTAACAACTTCTATTGAGGAGTGGGAGAGGCTGGTGATCTTGAAAGAGGGCTTATCAAGTGGGAGTGCTTTTGAGGGGGAGAAAAGAATGATATGGGATTTATTGGCATTAAGGGAGAGATGGTTTTGAAGCATCCAATTATCTGTAGTTGTGAAGGCCAATTGGGTCTTGGCCTGGAGCTCGGGAAGGCTAGAGGCTGAGCAGACTAAATTGGAGTCATCTGCATATTGCACTATTTGAGAGTGAGGAATTGCAGAGTGAAAATCATTGATGAAGATATTAAAGAGCATAGGTCCGAGAATAAAACCCTGTGGAACTCCGGTAGGGGTAGGAAGGAAGGTAGAGGTACCCATTTGCCATTTCACAGCTTGGGATCTATCTGAGAGATAACTTTTGAACCAAGAAAGGGAATCGAGGGAGAGACTGAGGTTAGAAAGGTGGTTAAGAAGGAGTGTGTGGGATACAGTGTCAAATGCCTTGGAAAGGTCAAGGAGGACAGTGGAGACAATATCTCCATAGTCACGGGCAAAGTTGACAATGTCTAAGAAAGAGAGGAGAGCAGTACTGGTACTGTGGCCAGGATGGAAACCATGTTGAGTAGGGGTGAGGAGATGGTTATTTAGGAGGTGGGGCATGAGTTGCAGGTGGATACATTTTTCAAGGACTTTTGAAATTCGGGAAAGAATGGCTATTGGGCGGAAATTAGAGATGCTATTATTTTTGCCTCCTTTATGAAGGGGCAGAATGTAGGCAGCTTGCCATAGTTTGGGAACATAAGATTCCTGGATGGATCTATTGATGACAATGCTGATGGGTATGGCGATGCCATCTGCTGCGAGCTTGAGAAAGAGTGATGGGATATTGTCGGGGGCATTGGAGCATGGCTTGAGTTTGGAAAGAAGTTTTTTGATACAGGTGGTTGACACATGTTTTAGATAAAAAGTGGGAGGGGGTTTAGGAGAGCAGGAGTGGGGAGAGGAGGGGGAAGAAGGTTTAGGGGTAGGGCAGGGGGTGGATTTGGAGAAGGTTTCGGTAAGTTCAGCTATAGAGTTGGTAAAGAAGGAGTTAAAAAGGGTTGCTATTTATGTGTCGGTCTTATTGTTGTCAGGACACGGATTGGATTTAGTACCGGGGTGTAAGAGGGAGTTGATGGAATTCCAGAATTTTTGGGGATTTTTTGAGAGGGTAGACTGTAGTTTGTTATATTTATATTATATATAATATTACTTATATTATATTCTTTCATTATTACCCCTAAGATTTCATGTTTAGTTATGTCAAATGCCTTATTGAGATCTCCTATCATGATTTTAACTTCTTTCTGTTCATAATATTATCCACAATTTCTCTATCATTATTAATTCTTGACAGCCCTTCCCTTTTGTACTATATATGCTATCTTCCATAATATTTTCCATTTCATTTTTAAATCTCTTTTGTATTATTTTCATAAATATCTTATCATTATTATTCAATACTATCAGTCTCCAGTTTTTTAATTGTCTACTGTCTTTCTTCCTCCATATGAATTTAAATATTCCACCACATAATACTTTATACATAAAACCTTCATTTAATCATTCATTCAAAATCTATTAAAACACATTTTTTTGCCAATCCCTTAATTTTGTTTATACATTTCATACCCTATTCAATCTGATCCTGCAGCTGAATCTATATTTACTTGTCCTAATACTTTACACAGGTCATTTAAAAAATCTCCTTTTCCAACTCTTTACTATCTTTTTCTGTCAGCATTTTACTTTCCATGGTTTTTCACTGCCTTCTTTTATCTTTAAACATTTCTTGTACATATTGTACTGCACTATTCTTACCCCCGGATTCACTAACCTTCCGTGCAGGACTAGCTTAGTCCTGCACAGAAGCACCCGTTTAGGAGCAATATGGCAGCACGCCATGCATAGTAATGAAGGCTTGCTGGCCGAGCTCCTAGGTTTACACGGAGCGTGTATGAGCGCAGGGGTGTGTCTGAGAGCTAATATACATGCCCTTGCAATGAAGGACTGCAGAAAGGTAGCAAACAACGAGTGAGACCACCCATAGATGTAAGCATACCCCCAGCAACATCCCCCACATGTATAAGAGCAATAGTGAAAAAAAAATAAAAAAGATATGTATTGTTAATGAAACAGACGAGGTTTAACCATAGGTGCGCTTTGTTGCCCATAGCTTAGCTACAGTTAATGTAGCTTAAATATCAAAAGGAGGATAAAAAGCAGTTTATGTGCAAATGAAGCAATACAGCAATATTGTAGTGGGCAGAACGTTCACCTCACGAGCAGTCAATCCCGGTTTAAGTCCCACTGCAGTACATTCCATTTCCATGTCAAATCACTGTTATGATCAATATATTTAGTTGAATAACCTAATAAATAACATATATGTGTGAACTGGAGTAGTAAGCTGTGTAATGAATGATAACCCCATACACTGGCCAAATTCACCATCTCCCCAAGAACCAGTAGACTATTACTGTTTAAGATATAGCAGTAGCAAGGATAAATAAGCACTAGTAAGCAGGTGCAAGTCTGTTTGCACGTTACACAGAGTAAGCAATAGTGAGGCTAACCATGTGTAAGCAGATGTCACCGCAAGTTACCAGTGCTCACCGTCGCACAAACCTGCTGACAACTGCGTAAAAGTGCTTCAACTACTCCATATCCAACGGGCCTCGTTCTGGCCAGCAACAAACTAAACAGCCCCTGCAAGTCTCAGACCCAAGAGCCTGCACACCATGGCCAATATGATTTACCACTAAGCCACCGCAAATATACATAACCCTGATGTTTCCACAAACATAGCATTCAGCGATACCATTCAACATTACAGGACATGTAGCTAAATATGTAAATGTATATGTGTGTGTGTGTGTGTGTGTGTGTGTGTGTGTGTGTGTGTGTGTGTGTGTGTGTGTGTGTGTGTACACACACACATATATATATATATATGTGTGTGTGTACACACACACACACACACATATATATATATATATATATATATATATATATATCTATATATACATACATATATATATATAAAACTAAATAGATATATACATCTCCCTCTCTGTATTACACACACACACACATATATATATATATATATATATATATATATATATATATATATATATATATACATATATGGGTTCCATTAATTTGTTCGAAGTTTCACTAATTCGAACTCCACTTCACCGAGTCCACTTGTTCGAAGTAGTGAAACTTCGAACATTGACTTCGGCAGGCACACTATAGCACGGAATGGGAATATTCCCTTTTCCCTGCTGTAGTGCGATCTCGGAGTTGGTATATTTAAGTAGGGAGTGTGGGGGGCACAGCCCCCCACATGGGGGGTGCAGGGGGGCTTGCCCCCCTGCAAAAACATGTTTTAGTGTTTTTTTTTTTTGTGGGGAGCAGACTTCAGTGAAAGTGCACTTTCGTTTAAGTGGACTTTCGCTGAAATGTAGGTTCTACTGCTCAATTTCGGGGAAGTGAATTTTCATTGTTAAGCAGCAGACCCATATATATTTACATATAGATATATACATATGCAGACATCCATATGTCTTTAGATATATACACAGTAATATACATATATATGTATGCATATGTATATATATATATATATAATATATATATATATATATATATATATATATATATATATGTGTGTGTGTGTGTGTGTGTGTGTGTGTATACACAGATATATATCTATAGCTATGATACAGCACATAAGAATGACATATATGACCACAGGCACCACCAATGTGGGTGAGGGGTCTCAATTAACATATGTGTTACACGTACCGATATCTCCCCCCCACAGCCAAACAGGTGAAACATACAAACAAACACATAAAAAAAGTAAACAAACCACTGCTTCCCAAACTACAGGCAGGATACTACCAGTGGGAGAAACACTGTCAACCCGATAAGTCTAATCTAGAAACAAACACAAGAACGTCCCTTGTTGGACAACCCCAAAAATATATGGCATATTTGGGTTCCTGGCATTACACAGATTTGCAATGGCAGGGCACGTATGTTCTCGGATTACAAGGTTGGGAAAGCCTGATGATCCATTGGTTGAGATAACGTACGTGATGGGTCCCGAGAAGTGGAGAGTGGGCAGTGTGTAGTGATGTGGTAAGACCTGACCTGCACCCAGAGAAAGGATGATTGCGGAGGAGGAGGAGCGGGGTGGGGGACAATGGCTATGAAATTATGGGTCGAGGTGTGCTGGTGTTGGATGGAGTGGTTCTAATCGGACCTCCTCGTGGATGTAAGCAATAGTGTGAATTGGGCAGAGCATTTGCCTAACGAGCAGGCATTCCCAATTCGAGTCCCACTGCAGCACTGCCTATTTTACATGGCAAAGCACATTATAACCAATAGTTTTGTTGCACAACCCACTAAATAACACATATGTATGAACTAGGATACTGCAGGAAATGCACATGTGATGTAGCATTGTCAAAATGAATAAGGCACTAGTAAGCAGGTATAAGCACAAATAAGCAGTAGTAAGCATATGTAAGCACTAGTAAGCATGTTTAAGTGTGTCTGTATGGGAGTAAGCACTGTGTACACAGATTAAGCAATATGGAAGCTAACTGAGTAGAAGAAAGTGACTGGAAGTTAGCAGTGCTTACCTCCGCGCAAACACATGCACACCCACTTACAACTGCTTTAAAGTGCCTTAATCACTCTGTACCCAATGGCCTATGTTTTGCCCGGCAACAAAATAAACAGCCTCTGCAAGTCTTGACCCCAGGACCCTGCACACCATACACAAAGTGATTTACCACTAAGCCATGACAGATATACATAAATCTGATGTTTTCAGAAGCATATCATCCAGCCCAGTCATGCAAGAGTACAGAGAATGTATACCAATATCCAGATGTATCTGTGTGTGTAAATATATTAATATCTAAACAGATGCAACATATCTATATATATAAAGATATATATATAGTTATATATTTAGAAATATTTACATTTATATATACATATATATGAACATATATACATGCAAATGCCTACATCGACACATATATATGCACTTATATGTCTACATATACACAGCAAGGTACATATATGTACACAGATATATAGTTATGTAGGTATATATGGACATAGTCATACATATGTAAGCTGATATATATAAATATATCTATATCTATACAGGTATATGTAGCCATACATCTGTAGACAGCAATGGTAGATTAACAAAAACAGATATGTCCACATGTACCGTTAATGGGGTTGAGAGGCCCCAAACAATATACGTCATGTACAAATAGGCATAACCCCCCCCCAGCAAAACATGTCCAGCCTGCAATACACTACCAAGTGTTGCAGATCCCATAACAAGGACCTGACATGACATGGGCACAGGATGTTCACACCTGTATGATGTAAGGCTGGTATTGGTAACATATCATGCAGTACAGTCTGGCTCCCATAGGAATTGTAAAATGTGGAATCTATCAACATCCCCAGGATACAGATACACAGACATATATCTGCAGATACAGATACACCTATATATATAATTACATATATATAGATATACATGTGACTACACATGCACACTCAGAGATATGTACAGTTAAGATACATATGTAGAAGGTGCACAAAATATGGAACAGCCACTATGTCTACAGTTCACACCTGAACAACTGGACACTGTATGGGTCACCCATACAAATGACAATCATTGCCTGCAACATATACCCACAGAGAGGTCATAGGAAAAAACGCCACACACAGGTTTGCAGGGATGGAAAACCTTTATTTGTGTACTATTACAGTTTTATATACTATTGTTACTGTAATTGGGATTGCCTTCACAGACATGGTGTATGTGGGAGGTCACATCTGCTTTCCACATGTGTGCCATTGGCTACTGACAGATATCCTAAGGACATCATAGTAAAGTACCACTGCTATCACGTACTGCCCCTGTCTACTACAGCAGAGATATTGGCCAATATGTGTGGACATTCTGATACACTCTGTACAGTCCAGAGGTATACACAGAACTCCTTAGTGCAAAACATGTGTAGCATGCCTGACAATACGGATGTTAACAGCCATGTAGATGGGTATAACACATAACAATTGGTATACATATGCCACCATAGGTTATGCATTCACACACCTCTGTCTGGCCTGACACATAATAACCACTGGTACAAGGATGCTATGGCCACATACTACCCACTAGATATTGGCATACAGCTGTACAGCATCCCACTGCTCTGTCTGACATACATGACTGTTAAAGGAAGGCCTGGCATTAGTACATCTGGCAAGTATCTGCACATGACATCTCAATGGATAAGTACACTAAGCTGCTAGGCATGTAACAATGCACTGTGGAGGCTACAGGCAGACTGACCAACACTGGCCTACATCTCCTATGGGGAAATGCACATGTACCTGCATATATAGCAGGCTGTACAGGCATGTCACAGCACAGGGTAAGATACACCTGTGTGAAAGTGCATAACCACGACCAATGAGAACACAGCCACAGCCACATATGGCAGGCTAGCATAATATTACAGTATATGGACTATCTGTTCAACACCATCCTTATATGTGCCACTCACACACTAACCCTACATATACTGGGCCACTACACAGTTTGGTCTGATGGCTGACTGTGGTATGGGACATGTGTGTGTATGGCCCTACAAACATGTAAGCCAATACGGTAACATACAGTGGGGCAGCATGTAACATCAGATAGGACAGGACGTAGGACGTTGACAACTACCACAGTCTGTACACAGGCCAAGGTGCATATTAACAATACACACACTGTCAACATTCACCATAAGTACACAGACCTCAGTACTGTACAGACAACCACAGTATGTCCAGGTTATGTCATCAAATATAACCCCTACTGTACATAACATGTGTAGCAGTCTGATATCTCCCTGGCTTGTTATCAGATATGATGACACTAATTATGGTGTACAGCACATATGCACCTCTTCATGCACAACATATGTACAAAGGTTGACAGAGTTGTGGCTGGAAGCACATACACAGGGCCATTACTGACATGTTGCTGTGATAACCTCATACATTTACTGTTGTAACAGGGTTTGTTGCAACATATGCCCTATGAGGGATATGTAGTTGGTAACTGTCATGGCTTTCACCATCTACAGACTGCAATCCTCACACTACCTTCTGCAGCCCACAGACAGATGCTCCAACGGTAACACATGAAACCAAAGGCACAACACACTACCAGTCTGCAGATGACTCTGCAGATGGGGATTCCTCATAAACATAGAACTAACATGGCAGGTATTGAGACATGTACGACAGTCATATCCACACACACACTGTTAAACCAACATTACTACAAATGCAGTATAGCAGCACTTACAGTCTGTAGTCAGGTCAGGCACATCCCCCTCCTGTGTGTTGACCTGTTTCCACAGTGTGTGTTGTTAGAGGTAAATCCCCAGTCCATCTGAGATGCTGTTTGCCAAACAACAGATCTAGTTCCTGCTCACAGTGAATGAAAAAGGCCAACACCAACATGTTGTTCCTAGATATTGGAGTGTGTTTCCATGCAATTGGCTATGAGAATGTTACCACAGCTGTTCCACATGCAATCAGCTAGGGAAGGGCTGCAATTGGTGCAGAGGCCATAAGCTGATCATGAGCATCACTTAAAATACACATGCTGCTGCCTAAGCAAAGCAGGTGTAGGTCTACACATCCACCAGAGAGGGAGAGGCAGACAGAGGCAAAGCCAAGTCAGGGAGGGGTGAGAGAGTAAAACCTAAGCATGTTTGTGTCACACACCTACCAGCACAGGGTACCAAACTCCTGATGACTATGTTGTGCTATCACAGGTCTATGCAATTACTGGATGCGCCACATGGGTTACCTGTTGTGGAGCCCTCAGAACATATATGTGATGGTGAGTGGCATCTGCAACAGGGATACAGTAGCTATATGGTAGGTGATGTACATGTGCCTGTCCACATGAACAGGTGCCAGCATCAACACAGCCACACACACATTGACACACTTGGCAGGGCTAGGATTACAACTCATCAGTAGTGGGATTGCCACAACACATCACTGTGCAGGTATCACATGCACCACATGGGTCATATGGCAGTTGTATGGGCAAAGGGTATGGGGAGGTATCTGACATCAGACAGCATGCTTCAGTATGCCAATGCAGGTTGTAGGTAGTGTGGATGTGAACATACACACCATACAACACACACACATACAAACACACAGGGTGCCAGTACTGACATGCAAGCATGTCTGCACAGGTGTGTGGTGGTCGACCGTGCCAGATGGCTGTACAAGGCTAGGCGATGGGTATACCTTGGCATCAGGCCTCATGACAATGGTCTGCATTGTGGCTCAGGGCTGTAGTGTCTGCATTTGCCCACACAGGTGGGTATTGTATCCCCCATCCAGTCACCTGGGTGACTATTGTGTGTGGCCAATGCTGTGCATCGCTTGTCATGTATGTGTTCCATAGTCCATGACATGGACAGTGTCTGGGATGTGCACACCTCCCACATGCATGTACAGTGACATGTGGAACTGTACCTGGGGTGTCTGGCCCATGTTGTGAACACAGATTATCATTAGATGTGCCAGTCTTGCCCACCTGTGGTGGGAACTGGTAATGGACAGCAGGTTTACCCTGCACCTACATTGATAGAATGGTAATAGCATTCCCTGGTGTCAGTGGCATCTGTCAATACAGAGCATGTTTTCAGGTAAGGTATGTCCTTTGTGGGTCACATGTGATGGCACCACATGTGTTGCAGGTCTCCATTGGGGAACATGGGAAAGGTGCACTGTCTGCATGTACGTGCAAATTAGACAGATGGACAGGATGCCATGCCCTCTGTAGCCCACAGCTATCACCCCATAGTTACTATCAGTGGCCAATATGCAGTGTACCACCCACATATTGGCTGTTGCCTAGGCGTGTGTGTGTGTATGGGACATGGGTTGAGAGTGTGCTCTGGGTAATACTGGGGTTGCTAACTGTGATTGCCTGGCCTTGATGTCACATGTATGGGTATGGCTTTGCACCCCAGCCTCTCAGCTATTTCATATCTGTTATCCCTGTATGGTGGACATTGTGATATACAGTAGGGCCACCATATGAGAAATATGCAAAACCCACTCCACATTGGCCACACGTGTCACACACTCACAACCACCTCCACACAGGATACGAGTTAAAAACACACACACATGCACACACACACCTATCATGTCTGGGAGTAGAACCACTATCTAACTAGTTTATTACACTACAGCACTATGCAGTTATAGTACACTCCACGGAGATTACTGGAGTACTCCCTCATCAAAGGTGTATATCACACTGGATGATATCAGCAGGATTACCAAAGTAGGCCATTTGAATTGTAGTGAGTATGACTAGCCTAAAATGCATTGCTCCCTACACAGACAGTGACACACACACACAAAACATCCACAGCCAACATGGGTGGGTATAGAGGATTGCCAAAGTAGGCCATTTGAAATGTACTGAGTGCGACTAACCTATAATGCATTGCTCCATACACAGACATTGAAACACACACAAAACATCCAGAGCTGCCATGGGTGGGGATGGAACCCTACCACAGTTTTAAATCACACTACAGCAGTACGCAGTTATGGCATGTGCTAAGGAGATTACTGGGCTACAACATTCCCAGAGGTGTATTTCTAGGTGGGTGACATCAGCAACCTTGCCAAAGGTGAGTATATGAATTGTAAGGATTGTGAGTACCGTAAAAAGCATTACTCTCTACACAGACAGGGTCAGAGAAACATACACACACTTGCCATGTCTGGGATTGGAACACATACCTAACTACTTTATCATACTACAGCAGTATGCAGTTACAGGACATGATATGGAGACTACTGAGCTACAATCTTCACAGAAGTGTATTTCTAAGTGGGTGACATCAGCAGCCTTGCCAAAGTTAAGTATATGAATTGTAGGAAGTGAGTACCCTAAAAAGCATTGCTCTCTACACAGTCAGATACGCACACACACAGTTGCCAAGTCTACGGTTAGAACTCCTACCTAACTAGTTTATCACACTACAGCAGTGCGCAGTTATGGGATGCACCATGGAGATTACTGGGCTACAACTCTCCCAAAGGTGCATTTCACATTGAATGACCTCAGCAGGCTTGTCATAGTAGGGCTATGGGGAGGGCAGTGTGTGTGATTCATCTAGGGGTTGACACGCCACATGCAGGTACACACGGGTTCATATTTCACAGGTGCGTGTATACAGCTGCTAGATGACTACTTCCTTGTACAGTCATGTTGCATAGCTGGCACGTGCACCACATAGTCTGTAATGCTGACAGATACTGGTGGCTAGTATCTGCAGTGAGTGACATCTGTACCTCATGTGTTTGGGGCCCTTTGGCTGTGTGCTGAGTGGGACAGGCCTGGATGGCTCCTTGTCACAGCATCCTCTTCCACACATCTATGTACATCTACCTTTGGCTTATTATTGTATATTGTCCTGACATATATGTCTGTATTCCTTTCCATTGTGTGTGCAAGGCATGAGTGGTGCATACTGATGAGTGTCTGCACTAACAACTGCAACTGCCAGATATGTCTGGTCCACTGGTGTTTGCAGACATGGCCTTCATGTGTTTGTGTGTGAGCATGCCCAGTATGACCTTTCAGTGTGTTGTTGACTGACATTGCCTTCATTTCTCTAAGTGTGTGAGCATGCCCAGTATGACTGTCTGTATTGAATGTGTGGATCGTGTCCAGGTAGTTTGTGCTGCAGTGCTGACCTTTGTGTTGTACACTGACAGGTAGCATGCTGTCTCTGCAGGTATCCATTGATCATTTGGCTTTGACTGTTACTACATTTCTGCATAGCAGGGGGGTACACCTGACCGTTTCGACATTTCTACACAGGAGTGGGGGGCACACCTGACTGTTATTACATTACTATGTAGGATGAAGGGGGCACACCTGACTATTACTACATTTCTACACAGGGTTGGAGGGGCACACCTGACTGTTATTACATAGCTATGTAGGATGGGGAGGCACACCTGACTATTTCTACATTTCTACACAGAGTTGGGGGGCACACCTGACTGTTAATACATTACTATGTGGGATGTGGGGGGCACACGTGACACTTGTACACATCTGCTATGACTGTACTGGTATGTCAGGTACTCCATTTCATTCTGTATTGCTAACTATCATGCTGACTACAGGCATACCAGTGTACTATAGATCGTGGCTTTGGTTGCCCTACATATTACTGTCTGACTTCCTACCCTTCAGAACTAACATTTCACTGCCTGCTCTGCTGTGGTCTGTCTGTGTAGGCCTGGGGGGGAGGTTAAATATAGCCATCATTCAGGGGTCATGGCACAGGCTCTTTTTGGGTTTGTCTACACCTGTCCTGCTGGCTGAGACTGTTGTTGGGTATGTGAACCATCCTGACTGGCATGTGTGGGTCATATGGACACATGTCACTCAGCACATTTCCTGCAGTGGGTTTTGTCAACCTGTGTAGTACTGGCTACTATGGTGACTCCAGTATGTATTACAGATGTCATGGTGCCACTATGGGTGTCTACTGCCTGCTGCCATAATATTCAGCCACCCAATTCCCTTGCATTTTCACATCCATACCATAGCGACAGGTAAAGACACATTCTACTCCATTTGGCAATTGTTAGGTTGATTGACTTACCTTGAGAGTGTGCCAGACTTGCGGATGTTGCTGGTGGGCTGCCTATGTCAGATGCACATAGTACACTCCCTATACATGGTTGAGCACAGGTAGAGTAACGTTTGGCATCCCTTTTACTGTATGTGCGAGTCAGAGAGAGGTGCCATTCCCTGGGTCCCTACTGTATCAGTGCATGTGCTATGTGTTGCCTCGCTGCCACAGCCATGGCATACTGGGCACACCTCCATCTGCCTACTGGGGCAGGCTCAGGTTGTTCCTCCTCCGGGTCACTCTGTGTCTGTGCAGGCCTTGGCATTGCTGGGGGGCTGTGTGGCCCTGCCCCATGCTGCTCCTGCTACAGCTGTCTTTGCAGGATCATATTGTGTAGCATAGCACATACCATAACAATTTGGGTACACATTGCTGGTGAATACTGCAAGGCTCCACCGGATGTGTCCAGACACCGGTACCATGACCTGAGCATCCCAAACACATGCTCTATTATTTATCTGGCCTGTGCATGTGCCTCATTATGGCGTTGTTGTTCAGGTGTGTGTGCATTTCTGATGGGTGTCATCAGCCACGGCTCCAGTGTGTACCCAGCATCCCCCTCTAGGTGACCGTAGGGGATGTCCCCATTGGCAAATCTCTGGTACAGCTGCATCAGATGCCATATGTAGGAATTGTCATAGCTTCCAGGGCAGCCAGCACACACATTCATTATAATGCCCTGGGCATCACATACGACCTGGCAGTTGATGGAGGGAATGCCCCTGCGGTTGATGTACACCCAGCCTGCTCACCAGGTGGTGCTTTGATGCATATGTGTGTGCAGTCTATAGCACCTGCTACCCCAGGGTATTCTGCTATTTAGTGAAACAGATGCATATTGCTGGTCAGCACCTCTCGGGTGTTGAGGAAATATACATGCTCACTGGCATGTGCTGACATGGCATCCAGGAACTGAATCTCTGGATGCTGGTGCCTGTGAGATCCCCATGATATCCCCAGCTGTGCTTTGGGAGGTACCTGTGGCTAGTATACCTAGGCCTACACATACCTTGGTATCCACTGGGATGGGTTCCCCTCGGTCAGTTTGATGTGTCAGGTGTGGCCGGCACAGCTCAACAATTTGCTGTAGGAGGTCTCTGTCTACCCTACAGCGCTCTACTATCTCCAGCTTATGTAGCCCTGGGTCTGTACATTCTTCTCCGTTTCCTCACTGTGGGTTGTTCGGCAACATTCACATTCACCTCATTTGCATGTATTTCACCTGCAAATGGGGTGATTTGCATACCAGGGCTTAGTCCATGCAAGATTAGTGCAGGAACGCTCGTGCACGCCCCTACAGGCTATTCCTGGATCGCACGGCAGACATATTGCCTGCTTGATCTCCTGCACTGATCTTGCACTCCATGCATGCTTTTGATAATCCGGGGGTTAATCTTCTTCTGACTTTTTTTATTTCTCCATTTACATTTTTTTATTTCTCTCATCACAGTGCCATCTTCTTATACTAATCTGCTTAGGTAACTTGATACATCTTCTCTTTTTCCTTGTAAAAAATACTGTTGCTTATATAACAATTCTTGTGTTTTTCTTGATTTCTTTCATATAATTCTTTTTCTTTGTCAAAGTAATTTTAGTCATTATGTTGCAAATCTTCTAAAGCATCATTATATGTTCTTTTATTTTTTTTCTCTACTTTTCTTACATCATATTGCCACTGTAAAATATTTTACATTTTTTCCTTAAATATCATCCACCATTCAGACCAGTTTTTGTAAAATGTTATTATAGTAATATGATCTTCCATAACTGTATTACTACTCTCTTTCCTTTTTCATTCCATGCTTTCTCATTTATCCTTTTTATTCCTTTGCCTATTTTTATATATTCCTCATTTTTCTTTATCTCTAGCCATATTGTAAGATGATCATAAAATCCTGTTTCAACTTCTCCTCTTCTCCTATAACTAAACATTCTGATACTATAAAGTAATTTATTTCAGTTCCAAACATACTCCTTTTGTAAGTCCATGAATTTTTTTCCCCAAAGTTTTAAGTTACCACATTTTATATTTTTCTCATATCATTTCCTTTCTTTTTATGCTTGCCTCTTAAATCACAATTAAAGTTCCGTGTTATTATAATATTCATATTTATCATTACATAGTCTAAACTCTGATGAAATAAGGTTTTCATTTATTTATAATTAGTATAGGCATATAATGTAATCATTTTGTATACTTGTTTTTTCATTTTACATCTACAATGGTTAATCAGTCAATCTTCACATTTTTACAAGTTACATCTAATATCTTTACTGTATTTCTTCAGAATATGGCTATTCTAGAACATTTCTCATTTCCCAAATTCCAGATTATCTTTCTTCCCCATAGTTTCTCTGTTTGCAATCTTTCTTAATCTGTTAAAAATCTTGTATATTCTAATATAATTATAGCTACATCACATGCATTACACAACTCCAAAATTCCTATTCTTCTTACTATAATCTTAATACTATTCACATTTACAAAAAGCACTCCAAAATTGTAATTTCCCTTAAATTCGTGGTTTCATAAATATCTAATTACTAGGCTAGCTTTCTTAATAGACCATTCTAAGCCTAGCCAATTTCCTTCCCCAAGGTGAAAATCAAACACTGTACATTGTGTCTGTGAGTCAAACACTTTTAACTATTATACCAAATCCCAATCTATAACTAAGATATTCTTTTTCATCCATTTCCTTTCTTTTTTTTCTTTTGTATTTATCCCTTTAAATTTTCTTTTTCTGTGTTTTGCCCTTTTAGCAATACATTTTTCCCTTTTGCTAGCTCCCAAATTATGTCTTCATCACTTATTCAGAACACTCACCTTTGTCCTCTTTATTATATTTTTTTCTTTCTAAATTTTTCTTCTATTTCTACTACATCTAAAATTTCTTCTTTGTTCATTTTCTTCTGTTTCTTTTTCCTTAGTTTCATGTTTACAATCCATCCATAAATGTCCAATTTTGCTACATTTACAACATTTCAGTTCACATTTTTTTTGCATCATGTCTCATTTCCCCACAAATATGACATTTTCTTTTGTCACAGTTACTTATCAAATGTCTTTTTTTTTCTACAAAAAACATGTTTTGGGTGGCCCAGTATTTTATAACACACTTGTTCCCCTCCACATTTTTCATGCTTCTTATAAGTATAATATTTTTCTATTTTAACACACTATTACAATCCCAGCCACCAGTCCATAAAGTCTGTAAACTTCTTTTGTCATAAATTTTACAATTTCCATTATTTCTTTACATAAAGCTTTCAAATGTCCTTTCAAAGGCTTTCTTTCTAGCTCTGTTTGAAAGTGTACATGCATTGTCTTTTTTTCCTTATTAAATACTTATATCACATATAGATTCTATGGGTTTCAGTCTTTCTATTTTTCATATTCTCCAAGAAAATGTTTCATTAAAGAAACAGTCTCAAATATAATGTCACAAAATGTCCTTTGTTAATAAAAATAAATAATCTCACCTCATGCTTTTACACCTAAAGGAGATTTTAAATTGCCCCACACTTCATACCTGTCCATTTCTTTGTCTTCTTTACTTTGAATCCTTACCACATACTTCTGTTTTTCATTTTCTTCTGCCATATTTTCTGCTACACCACTTTTGCATTCTTTTACTTTCTCTGCACATGTTTTCTTTTCCATCTCACCATTATTATTCAGGATTGTCTCTACATCCTCCTTTTGTATTTTCTCCTTAATGTCCCTCCAGGAATCATCTCCTTCATTCTTTGACTCTCTCTGCACCACCATTTCTTTAAGTAAATCATTCTGTAACCTTCCCAACTGGAGGGTTGTAATTATACAGCCTTCATTTGCTGACTCATCTCTATCAAACAGGTTTCTTTCACACATTTCCTCAGAATCCTGCACACATTCTCATGTCTTGATATTTGCTTTCTCCTTCATTTCTTTCACCACTCCATTATCTTCTTCTCTGTCCATCTGCCTCTCTGTTTCTCCAGGCCACCTCTGCGCCTGGAACAGAAACAGGAAGTGCTCCTCCAAAATGTGTACCACTTGCAACAGTGCTGTGTAGGGGAAGTTCTCTGATGCCCTGACCAAATTTCCCCTAGTAGTATAAATACCACCTCCAGTCTATCCTGAAAAGAGGCTATTGGCCTAGTGGGACTAACTCAGTCAACAAAGGATAAATAAAAAAATAAACACACACACACACACACACACACACACACACACACACACACACACACACACACACACACACACACATAAAATGTTTTTATGTAAAGAACATTCAATAAGGGAAACTGACAGCAACTAGTAAATATGAAAAGTAATACAAGTTATAGTGAACGAATGCTCCGGCTTACTGTAATCAAATCTCAGAATTTTCTAATACACAGGCAGTCTACATTCTACAGTTTCTGACTTTGTTCCTATAAAATAGAAAATTAACATTAGTGAACACACTGCAGTGAAAAAAATAAATATTTTCAAATGTCAAAACAATTATACATGGGACATGGCATTCCTCTCAACATTATGATTTTGGCATAACACTATGACTCTAATCCTGAGATGTAGCCTTGTTCTTTCTAAATGTATGATATCCCTCATAAAGTCAGACCTGTTTATGAGAACATACTTTATTAAATAAATTAAATTAAACCTATACAAAGATTCACTAACACTGAATATGCAGCCTGTAGTATATAAAGAATTTCTATTTAGAAAACTAAGAAAGTGCTCCTCTTTCTCATCCTCTGCTATGGCCAGTGACTTGATTTGTAATGCTTGGTGTTTGAGAGGTATAGCACATGAAGGTAATGCACAGACGTGGAACTTGTATGCTTGTGATACAAACGGATGTAAAGAAGACTAGAAATTAAAGTAGTACTTTAGTAAAAGGCTGCTTGTTGCATATGAAAGGTCACTATAACCAGTGGCAGATGCCAGAAAAAGCCATTAGCACAGAGATGGGAGTATTACATACCTGTCAACCTCTTACTGCAAGAAATCTGGACAAAGCCTAAAATAATGAGGGGGGGGGGTCAAAGGCCCAAAAATAGCATCAGCTTTTAAATATTGCTCTTATAAACTTAGAAAGTTGCTAGAATAACACAATTTATGTTACCATGCATTTTCTGAAGGATATAAAGTCTAAAAGTCAAATGTATGTCATTATTTATTGACTTCAACCCTCATTGGTTTGCCAGAAAACCACAGATTTTATGAGGAACAGACCAAAAATATGATGAAAAATAAGGATAGTTGAGGGGTATGGAGTACTGAAAACTGAAGGCTAGAACTGAAGTAGAACCAATTCTTGCCAAACATTTCACAAAACAAGGACAGTGCTTAATACTGCAGTTAGGAACAGAATGCTAGAAAGCATTGGGGTGCAGTCTAAAGTCACATAGAGTGAATAGGCCATACAATTGGTGTCAGTGCATGAAAGAAGAAAAGCAGGTGTTCATGTATGCAGATCTTTGAAAATTACCATTAAACCCAGTGTTAAGAAAAAGTACAGCATTCCCTGTCAAGAAATGAAATTATTCTCGCACCCCTAACGGAGACAAGAAATTCAGCAAAATTGACCTGACATAAGCCTATCCACAAATGGAAATGGAAAAAGCTACCAAGAAATTTCTAATGATTAACAATCAAAAATAATTGTTGTCATACAGGACTTTAAATTTGGAGTGGTGTGTGTGTGTGTGTGTGTGTGTGTGTGTGTGTGTGTGTGTGTGTGTGTGTGTGTGTGTGCATGTGCCTGTGCGTGTGCGCGTGTGCGTGTGGGTATGTGTGTGTGTGTGTGTGTGTAAGTGTGTGTGTGTGTGTGTGTGTGTGTGTGTGTGTGTGTGTGTGTGTGTGTGTGTGTGTGTGTGTGTGTGTGTGTGTGTGTGTGTGTGTGTGTGTGTGTGTGTGTGTGTGTGTGTGTGTGTGTCCCTAACATTCTGAGGTTGTCAGTGGTCCAGTTAATACAAGGAATTTTTAACACGTAGCCCTAAAGAAATAATATCCTCCTGACAGAGAAGTGTGATGGAGAGCAGCTTGAGAGTCTACACTGAGTATCTAGATGTGTTAAAAGAGTAGGAATTCAGAGCAAGTAGAAAAAAAGAGTGATTCTTTTTTTTTTCAATTAAATCTCACATTTAACCATCTGTCTCTCCTCTCTCTCTCTCTCTCTATATATATATATATATATATATATATATCTCAGTTCCATTCATGCCATTCAACACATCAGGCAACAAGCACCCCCTCCAGGTACTCGTTGGTTCTGTTGCAGTTATGGTATTACTGGGTCGGGTTGCTGGAACGATGCCCAACTTTCTTTGAAGGGTGTATCACAAACTCATGCCTAGGGCCAATTTAGAGTGTCCAGTTCACCTACTGCATGTCTTTGGAATGTGGGAGGAAACCAGAGCACCCAGAGGAAACCCACTTGAATGTAGTGAGGACATGCAGACTCCACACAGAAGGCACCCCAGCCAAGAATCGTACCAGAGAATCTCTTGCTGTGAGGGGACAACGCTAACTGTTGCACCACTGCACCATCCTGACATTTAAGGATATGTCTGAAAAAAACAAACTGCATACACCTTAAGATAGATGTAAGTTAGATGAGTGGCACCAACACTGAGGACAGAACTGGGTCTGGTTAAAGTACTGTTATAAGTTATTGCCGAAATCATTTATAGTATTTTGCCTACTTAATGTCTTGATACACAATGGGTCTGAATGAAAATAGGTGAGAGCCAAAACCATGCCTTCAAAGAGATGAAGAAAATGATCGTAGTGAAGAAAGCATGTGCTCTCTTTAATTCATCCTTGCTTCTTAGGTTGGAATATGACACTTCAACATATGGAACTGTACTGTTCTACTGTACAAGGTCCAGGATGGTGCACAAAACAAAAAACAATTTCTGAAAAGTAAAAGAAGTAACTGGTATTTCTAAAGAAAAATATTCATCCTGATTATAAATCATCAGCCATTGCTAAGCATTTTCATATCAAGAAAGGAAGTTATCTATAATAATTGCAGAATGGTTACAATATTGGTTCCTTTTTATAACATTAAATATAAGGGATCAAGATAATGCAGGAATTTTGTGGGGCTGTCATAGCAATCATATGAAATATGACAAGAGATGACAACCAATGGATAAAGTAGATGTGTACTACATAACAGTATCAGAGATAGTCCAGATAGCAGTCAGTACCACAAGAAAATATATATGGTTTCATTTCTTTCAGTATGATTTCTAAGGTGTTCATCTTGTCCTGCCTTCTATGTCGGTAAAACCGATAGAAGGCTAGAGGACATATTAAGGGAGCACTTATACCAGAGCCGTGTCAAGTCAACCACCGATGCTTTGTCTAAACATGTGTTAGAAACTAGTGATTTACATACTTTCTAGTTTTTAGTCATATATATTAATACACCTAGTTTGAGGGGTGGGGACCTTAGAAATCATACTGAAAGAAATTAAACCAGTTGGATTATTAGATTGCAAGCACATATTTTTCCTGGTCTTAATGATAAGGTCCCTTTAAAACTAGCCCTCAAGAGTAGGGGATTTTGTTTTTAAATAATATATTTTGTTTATATTGTCACTATTTATTTATATATATATATATATATATATATATATATATATATATATATATATATATATATATCTTATAATGAATTTGCATAGTTGTGACTTAAATCTGCTTGACATACATATGTATTTTCTTTATATTTTAATGATGTTTATTTTTTTAGATGTTTGTGTTTCTTTTGTTTTTTTTATATATTTTTGCATTAATTGTACAAGCATATCCCTTTATTTATTCAATTGCTTGTTTAATATGCCTATTAATAAATTATGATGTATATAAATATATATAAGGTGTTTTATAACTGCTTTGCACTTTTATGGTTTGAAAAAGCCACTTGGTGAAAGTGCTTACCGGATATCTGTTAATAAAAGGATTTGCTTCATAAAGAATTCAAGAAGCTTTTTATGTTTTTGACTTGGAATGCTTATCTATCTATGGACTGAAGACACTTGTATGCTGTTCGTCACCGCTTATATGACTGTGGTGAATATTTATATACGCTTGGTCTGAAGAGACGTGAACTTTGCTGCCTGTTTTTTATTATAGGTTCATAGGTTCATACTAGGCTATCTGCCCTGGGGCAATTATAAGCCTAGTCCAATTCTGTATGGCTTACGCCACCCCTTGATTTGAGTATACTGTTCCCTTTTTAAGGTTTAGTTTACTGTGCCTCTGTCTAATAGTGACACGGGAGTAATCCCTGGGACAAACCTACGATCTCCCATCCACCTATCGAGATTCTTCTTGAAGAGATTCAGTGAGATGCTCTGCCTCACATGAACTGGAATTCTATTCCAGAGCGAAGGGAGCTTCTGGGTTATGAACCTGTCCCTCCAGCAAGTTGTATTTATTTCTGTGCTGAGATTCAAGTCCCTCGAGCGTGTGGCTCTAAGGGATTTAGATTTACTGAGGTGGAGCATGTCCATTAATTCTGGATTTGACATAGCTTTGTATGTCAGGCATAGATCGCCTCAAAGTAGGCGGTATGCAACTGAGTAGAGCTGGAGTTTTTTTAACCCAGCAGCATATGGCATCTGTTTGAGACCCTTGATCCTCTTGGTGAGATACTTTTGGGGTCTTTCTAATTGCTGCAGGTGTTGGGTAAGGTACATCCCAAAAGGGGCATTGTATTCTATGATGGGCCTGATGAGGGATGAATAAAGGGGCACGATTACCTCTCTTGATCTAGATGTGAACCCCTTCGTGATGAGGTGCAATCTTCAGTCCATAGATAGATTACACGACGTTTGTCTGAAGAGATTCATTGTATTTTGACTGCATGGTTTTGGTCTTGAGCAGCAGTTTTATTTTATGATTACATAACTGTATCAGTTGTTGCAGAGTTACCTGAGATAACAACTTCTATACAGGGAGTTTACTAGACATCTACTGTTGCAGAGTTACCTATGGCAAACGCTGCTATACAACAACTGTACTATATATCAACTAATGCACAGTTATCCATAGCAAATGTTACTGTACAGGGAATGTACTACATCAGCTATTTCACAGTTATCTATTACAAATGTTACTATACAGGGAGGGCACTGCATATCAGCTTTTACTCAATTATCCATTACAAATGTTACTATACAGGGAGTATGATACATCAGCTATAGCACACTTACACTTTACAAATAGTCTTACACAGGGAGTGTACTCTACATCAGCTTTTACACAGTTATCCATTACAAATGTTAGTGTACAGGGAGTGTACTGTACATTAACTATTACACAGTTATCCTTAGCAAATGTTACTCTACAGGGAGTGTACTGTAAGTCACCTATTACACAGATATCCAAAGCAAATGTTATTTTAAAGGGAGTGCACTATATAACAACTATTATATAGCTACATATTACAAATGTTACTATCCAGGGAGTGTACTATACATCAGCTTTTACACAGTTATTTGTAGCAAATGTTACTATAAAGGGAGTGCACTATATGTTGGCTATTACACATTTGCACATTACAAATATTACTGTACAGAGAGTTTACTATACATCTACTTTTACACAAGTTATCCATTACAAATGTTACTATAGAGGGAGTGCCCTATACATCAGAGTTTACAAAGTTATCTATTACAAATGTTGCTATACAGGGAGCGTACAATAAATCAGCAATTACACAGTTATCTATCAAAGTGTTACTATACTCGGAGTGTACTACACATCAGCTGTTACATAGCTATACATTACAAATGTTACTATAGAGGGGTTGTACAATGCATCAACTTTTACACAGTTATCCATTACAAATGTTACTACACAAAGAGTGTACTATACATTAACTATTAGACAGTTATCCATTACAAATGTTATCAGATATTACACCGTTATATATTACAAATGTTACTATAGAGGGAGTATACTATAAATCAGCTATTGCACAGTTATCAATCACAAGTGTTACTATACAGGGAGTGCACTATACATCAGCTGTTACATAGCTATACATTACAAATGTTACTACAGAGTACAGTGCATCAACTTTTACACAGTTATCCATTACGTTACTATACAGGGAATGCACTATATAACAGCTATTACATAGTTACATTGCAAATGTTACTATCCAGGGAGTGTACTATGCAACACCTATTATACCGTTATCTATTAAAAATGTTACTATGCAGGGAGTGCACTATACGTCAGATGTTACATGGTTATACATTACAAATGTTACTATACAGGAAGTGCGCTATACATCAGCTTTTTACTAGTTATCCATAGCAAATGTTTATAAACAGGGAGCGTACTATACATTAGCTTCTACACAGTTATCCATTACAAATATTCCTAAACAGAGGGTGTATTATGCATCAGCTATTACATAGTTTTCAAAATGTTATACAGAGAGTATACTATACATCAGCTATTAGACAGTCATTTATCACAAATGCTACTATACAGATGTTACACAGTTATACATTACAAATGTTACCATACAGAGACTGTACTATACATCAGCTGTTACACAGTTATCCACTACAAATCTTACTATACAGGGAATGTACTATACACCAGATGTTACACAGTTATACATTGCAAATGTTACCATACAGAGACTGTACTATACATCAGCTGTTACACAGTTATCCATTATAAATGTTACTATACAGGGAATGTACTATACATCAGATGTTATACAGTTATACATTGCAAATGCTACCATACAGAGACTATACTATACATCAGCTGTTACACAGTTATCCATTACAAATGTTACTATACAGGGAGTGTACTATCCGTCAGATGTTACATGGTTATACATTACAAATGTTACTATACAGGAAGTGCGCAATACCTCAGCCTTTTACTAGTTATCCATAGCAAATGTTTATAAACATGGAGTGTACTATACATTAGCTTCTACACAGTTATCCATTACAAATATTAATAAACAGAGGGTGTACTATACATCAGCTATTACACAGTAATTTATCACAAATGTTGCTATACAGAGACTGTACTATACATCAGCTGTTACACAGTTATCCACTACAAATGTTACTATACAGGGACTGTACCATACATCAGATGTTACACAGTTATACATTACAAATGTTGCTATACAGGGAGTACAATATACATCAGATATTACACAGTTATCCATAGCAAACATCACTATATAGGGAGTGCAATAGTCATCAGTTGTTACACGGTTATCTATCACAAATGTTACTGCAGAGGGAGTGCACTGTATATCAGCTTTTACATAGTTATCCATTACAAATGTTACTATACAGGGAATACAGCACACATCAGCTGTTTTCCAGTTACCCATGGCAAATGGAATGCTAATGTACACAGGAAAATGCTTCATTTATGCCACAAATATATGAATTTGTTGTAAATAAATTAAATAAATAGTTGTAAAAGGCTTATCTATGTGCAGGGAGTACAAAATACATCAGATGTACTGTGACCTTGCTGATAGAAAGGAGCAGGCATGT
>NC_056741.1:910789979-910867479 GCF_019279795.1 Protopterus annectens | reverse complement strand
ACTTCTCAAAGACCATTAATATCAAAACAAATTTACAAAACGTATGTCATCTTCCCTTTAATCTTGACAAATAAATCAAATTTTGCACATCTGGCATAAATCATCATTCATTCAGTCATTCGCAACATCACTGACAGAACTATTTTTTACTAACAATCACACATGTCACATTATCTTCAGTATCCCCCCGGCCAGGACCACCAAAGCTTTTGCTTATTACTCCTCCCCAAACTTTCCCTACTAATTGCACATATTTTTATAAGACTTCCCCTAATGACTGCACGTATTCTTATAAGACTTCCCCTACTGATTACACGTATTCTTATAAGACTTTCCCTACTGATTGCACGTATTCTTATAAGATTTCCCCTACTGATTGCATGTATTCTTATAAGATTTATCCAACTGATTGCATGTATTCTTATAAGACTTCCCCTACTGATTGCACGTATTCTTATAAGACTTCCCCTACTGATTCCATGTATTCTTATAAGACTTATCCAACTGATTGCATGTATTCTTATAAGACTTCCCCTTCTGATTGCACGTATTCTTATAAGACTTCCCCTACTGATTGCATGCATTCTTATACGACTTATGCAACTGATTGCATGTATTCTAATTAGACTTCCCCTACTGATTGCATGTATTCTTATAAGACTTACTCTATTGATTGCACGTATTCTTATAAGACTTCCCCTACTGATTGCATGTATTCTTATAAGACTTATGCAACTGATTGCACGTATTCTTATAAGACTTCCCTTACTGATTACACGTATTCTTATAAGACTTCCCCTACTAAAGACTTCCCCTGTTGATTGCATGTATTCTTATAAGACTTATCCAACTGATTGTACGTATTCTTATAAGACTTCCCCTACTAATTGCACATAATCTTATAAGACTTCCCCTACTGATTGCACGTATTCTTATAAGACTTTCCCTACTGATTACACATATTCTTATAAGACTTCCCCTACTGACTGCACGTATTCTTAAGACTTCCCCTACTGATTGCACGTATTCTTATAAGACTTCCCCTACTGACTGCACGTATTCTTAAAAGACTTATCCAACTGATTGCACGTATTCTTATAAGACTTCCCCTACTGATTGCACATATTCTTATAAGACTTTCCCTACTGATTACACATATTCTTATAAGACTTCCGCTACTGACTGCACGTATTCTTATAAGACTTCCCCTACTGATTGCATCTATTCTTATAAGACACCCTACTGATTGCATGTACTCTTATAAGACTTCTGCAACTGATTGCATTAACCTACCTCTAACCATTTTCTTATCTTGCTCATTCTCCTTAATACTCTTAACAAAATGCATCCGTTTTCTTGCCAAAAATCTCTTTGGTAATATTACTAGCTGGCATATAAGGATCACACATAACTATTAATAGTTGTACAATCATATAAAAGGTTACCTATGATTCAGAAAATGAATAACCCTATTCATATTCTTATTTGAAATCCAATGGCCAATGCTCAACAGGCATTTTGGCTTTGATTTATTAATAATTGCTATTGTATTATTAAACACTTGAATATAACAGAAGACATTAAAACCACTGTGCCATCACATATTTACATTAAAAATGAATAGCCTTATTCTTGTCCTTATATTGTCATAATACAATCAACAATTGGCATTCAGACAATAACTTGCACATAATTCATGTACCTAAAATGAAATCACACTAAAATGGTTATCTATATTTTACTGGAATTGTACAATTAGCTAACCTATTGGCAATGGTTGCATTTTCTCTAGAAAAATTAAAATCCACCACAAAAAAAAAATCATACATTTCTCCACCACTATTACATTCTTCATAATTATTTTAATGGTCCCAAAACACACTTACACAATAGAAATATTTGATATAAAATAAAACATAAACATTGAAAGATGAATGGTAAGTAGTATCCCCTATTAACTACAACTTACTCCAAGTACATGTTTAGTGATGGTCCACTCTCTTACTTCAATAATTAAGGCTGGTATTCATAGTCCAGTAGTCTAGGGCTTCATATTTTCATAGTGGTAATCCATGACTTGAAGCACTACATGGTTTTGCAAATCATGGTCTTTTTGGATGACTATGAAAATGCAGAAGTGTTTTGTTGAACATGCCTCCCTATCACAAAAGGCAAATATGCTTAAGGCATAAGTGATAGGAGACAGCTAATATGCAGATAAGGGGCATTACACTTTTGCGTATCAGTAGGATTCATAGAGATGAATCTAAAATGAGCTCATTTGCATACTAAATATGTAAATGACCCTGAACTTATGCCAGTAAGCTGCAGTTTAAGATGAGAATGTGGAGTTGAGAAGGGAAGGCAAAAAAGGAATATGTATTGCCATACATTTTAAAAAGAGGTACAATTACTAAGTTTACTTAAAGACTTTTTTTATTGTATTTTAGTGCTTATGCACAAATGGACAAACTACAAAAGGGATCTTTGGGGGAAACATTTCATTCTGGAGACAGAGAAGTGCTTGTGCATACTTGGACAAACTACTGAGGGAACTGCTGGTAGAAATGTTTCATTTTGGTGCTTGTGCTTACTTGATCATACCATTAAAGGGGTCAGTGGGGTAAATGTTTTATTTTGGTGTTTGTGAATCCTTGGACATTCTACTGATGGCATTGTTTGAGTAAATGTTTCATTTTGGTGCATTGCATACTTGGACATAGTACTGAAGGGATTGCTTGTGGAAATGTTTCATTTTAGTGCTTGTGCATACATGTTTAGACTGCTGAAATGATTGCTGGGCAAAATAATTTATTTTGTGTTACTATAGTCCTTGTGCATACTAAGACAAACTACTGAAGGAGTTGCTGGGGGAATAATTAATTTGTGTTCAGGGAAGAGCTTGTGCATAATTGGAGAAATCACTGAGGGCAAGTTAATGGACTGCAACTCAGATATCAAAGGTAAAGCATCACTTTTCATCAGTGGATGTACATACCTTGCAGATATTGGACTATGACTAATAAAAATACCTTATTAGCATACACTGCTTCACAAAATGTCATATTTGTATCTCATTATACTTCAGGCATTTCACATTTCCGTAAGTGGCCTCTATGAATCTTACCTTTGCTGTACTCCTTCGTAAACATCAGGGATTCCCCTACCACATTTGCACAAATGACTATGATTACAGGCCTCACTCTCAAAATTACATCTTACCACAAACAAGTCCCACTTCCCTAACGATCCATCTCCTAGAGTAGGTTAAAATACTGCTCATTTGACACATTTCTCTTCATACTTGATATGAATGAGAACTTTACAGTCATGTATATATATAAATCCACTCAAACCATCTTTTATCTGTTGCATTCCATTCACAGACTTGCATGGATTTTTAATTCCCATGCAATAAGCCTCCGTCACTTTATGAAATGAATGCATTGGCAGCTCTTTTAATTTAATCATTGTTCAACATTCCACCAGTAAAAAACACGTTTCATTTCATGCCATTTGCATTCCCTGATAGCATCCACAAATTGCCATCTTTGCTGAAAAGTTACATCTGTATAATCATGATTCACATGCAATGTCTGACCTGACACTGCAATTTATTTCCTGCCTGATATATTACTTGTTTGAACTCCTGAACTGCACCAGACTAACTCTAGGTTTCTCAACTTTTCATTTCTCCAAATCTTTTGGGTTTCTAATACAATAACAGGAATGGACCCCATTCCTAAGTCAAAGTATGATTAAAGTTCATGAAATTAGCTTTGATATTAGCCAAAAATGTTCTTCTCAGCACCCACAATCTGCCCAGATTTTGACTCCTTCTGCAATTCATAGAGTTACATGTATCGTTAGGATATCTAAATAAGACTGTAAATTATTTTTTATGAAACCCATTGCTGATCCTATTGGAACTGTGTAGGTATCCTTCTTCCACACTGCCCTTGTTTCTGCCTGCAAATCTTGGTATGTTATGACTTTGTGTCTCTTTGTACGTAAGACACTGTAATTACTGGGAATAGTAATTTCAGGGATCAATGCTACTTTTGTCTTATTTTCATGGACTACTGTATCCGTTTTTCTTGCATCTGTTTTTTGAATTGCTGGTAATGGGTGATCCCATATGATATAGACTTCATCATTCTCTATACTGCTTTTGGGCTCATATTTCCAATGCTTCTCAGCTACGTCAATACTGTAATGGTTGCACATCCCCCGGTGCAACAGTCTTTCCCCATTATTATGTCATTCAGTATACAGTTCTTCTGCCATTTCTGTATCACACCCAGCAACAAGATGTACACCTGTTTTTATTTTACAGAATTCACATTTGTCTATTTCTCCCACATGTTTAATAAACTTTGTAAACCAAGGTGTATGTAGTCCACTATCCTGGACAGCTAATATAACATTTAGTTGCTGCCTGATTTACATTTACGTCTGGTTTGATTTCCATTCCCTCTTGACATTGATATGCTTCTGCTAAACTAAGCAGAGAAGTCATATTAGACTTATTCTTCGCATGTTTTAAAACTTTCACAACGTTTAGATCTTGTGAGGTCAGCAGATATGTATGCAATCCTACGATTACAGATCCATACATGCAATAAATTTCAAGGAGGCCAATACCTCTTTCAGAATGGGGAATATATTATCTTGGTATACACTGATTTTTATAAATCATTTGATAAGCATGGAGCATTTTCTTGTTTTCCTGTACAACGGATCCATCACCTTTTGGGGCCAGTCAATCACTCCAAAACTGTAAGTTACCAGGATTGTGTTTTTTTTCTAAAGGAATATAAATTCTACTGGCATCAATTCCAGTGTATAGTTTATACATCGTCAGAAGGCAAGTTATTGTTCTATAGTTTTTAGGATAACTTGCATGTTCGTGCTTAAGGAGGAGTATTGTTTTTCCTGTTGTTAACCAGGTTGGTGTTTGTTCAGAGTGCGCATATAAATAGTTCTTACTCATGGCTAAATCTTCATCTTAAGATGTTAATACTTTTTTAGCCAGAAGTTTGGTACTGCATCTGGGCCTGGGATTTTCCATTTAAGAGCTTTTCTTAATTTTGTTTCAATTTCTCTGGCCGTTAATTCATCTTATTTCCTATGTGACTTCTCAGATGAAGTGGTAATGGACATACTTTTTAAATTCTTAATCATTTTATGAAGCCTGTTGACTGCATCTTCTTGGTTTTCTTAAAGTCCCACATATCAAGTCATCCTTCTTCCAGCACTCGAGTCAGCCTAAAATTCTATGAGCTTTGTTCTTAATTGTGATCAGTTTTTGTTTCACATTTTTCACCCGTCCACCACATTCTTCCATTGTGTTTGGTACTACTTCTTAATTGGCATCAGGCTGACTTGATCATAACAAATCTGTATATCTTCTCAGCATCTATTTTCAGTTGTTTTATAAATCCTTCCAGCAGTACAGATACAAGCTAGCCAAGCTTCATCATGAGATTTTCTGCTCCATGCCTGCCAACTATCTAGACTGCTTTTAGTCTGACAGAGCCCATTCATTCCTCTAGACTGCCCTCATTCTGACAGTCCCCATTCATTCCTGTGCTATAGAGATTCTACCCAAAACTGTTTATTGTGATGTACATATATGATAGTCAGAGAAATCAGGCAAAGATGTCAGCAGAGGATTATGGAAAGCTGACAAAGAACCAGTTGACTAAGGTGTGTGAAGCCAAAGGACTAGTGTATGCCAACCTAACTAAAGAGAAAATTATTTCAGCCTTAGTCGCAGCTATAACACAGACCAGCATCCAGGAGGATAATGAATCTGATAATGGGAATTTTCAGCCCTCAGAAACAGGACAGTTCAACTTTTCCTCGGAGGACTTAAAAAATCCATCCAGAGTTAAACAGACTTGAACTGGAGGCCAAACATTTGTAATTAGAATCAGTAGAGAGACTGCATTGTTTGGAGGCTGAAGAAAATGAGAGACTGTGGCATTTGGAGGCTGAAGAAAAAGAGAAACTGCTGTGTTTGAAGGCCAAAGAAAAGGAGAAGCAGTGAAAACCTGAGAAGGAGATCCTGACTGTTCGCCAGGGTCATGGAGGTAATGAGTAAGGGAATAACCAAACCCCAGAAGCAATAAAGGTCAGTAAATTTCTTCCATATATTTGAAAGAGTATGTAAACAGTATAATGTTAACCAAGGTTTCCAGGTACGGTTCTTGACCCCCTTACTCCATGATAAAGCTGTAACTGCCATTTCTAAATTGTCTGATACTGATTGCCTAAACTATGATACAGTTAAAAATGTTTATTGAAATGTTTTAAGTTAACACCTGAAGCTTACAGAAAAAAGTTTCATGAGCATAGACACAAGGCAGATGAAAGTGTGTGTGACTATATTGCTAAGTTAAATACTTTTTTTTGTAGGTGGGTGAGTGGGTGGGGTCTATACTGGAGTGTCATATGGTAAACACCATATGATCAAATTTTTGAAAGTTCGAGCGTTTTGACGGAGACCTCTGTACAGTGCAGAATGGGAATATTTCCCTTTCCTGCACTGTACTGCGATCTCGGAGTTGGAATATTTAAAGAGTGGGGGATTGTGGGGGGTGCAGGGGGGTTGCCCCCATGCTTAAAACGTTCAGGTAGGTTTTTTGTGTAGTTTTTTTTTTGGATGTTTGAACTTTTAAAAGTTTGATGATATGGTGTTGACCATATGACACTCGAATGTTTAAACATTTGAGTATCCAATATTGACCTGAGTGGGTGCCAGGCCACCATTTTTGAAGGGCTGGCAGATCTTTTGGTGAGGGTACAAGCTCTTAACACTTTGCCTGAGGACATGAGAATCGGGTTAGCAGACCTAGAATGTAACTCTGCAGATGAGCTGGGGAAGAAAGGGGATCTCTACTTAACAAGTAGGGCATCACTGCACAAGAAGGGGATACCCAGTTCTGCATATGAATATAAGGGAACCATGGTGGGCGACCTAAACCACCCCAACAGAGTCCACCAGTAACAGGGGAAGTCACTAGTTCAGGTACACGGCCAGGATCAAGGGTTAAATGCTTTAACTGTAACCAGTGGGACAATGTATTTATTTATTATTTATTTATTTATTTACATTTGTTTACATTTGTTTACCGGGAAATTCTGACTGGACACAGGTCCTTTTCCAGTAGAGGCCTGGAGAGAAAAGCTCCACAGAAAGACATGGAAGATGGTAAACAATAGCAATCAAGGTATGAATACAGTAGAAATGATCATGCCAAGGAGAAATACAGGAGCAAATTTGTACAATTGAGTAGTAAGCTCTAAAATACAAACATTGAGAAATAAGAAGTAAAACACAGTGCTACAAGTTTTCAAAACAGTAACTAGATAACAATAGTAATAGACTAAATGATAACTAAATCCTGGAAGGATTAACAAGCAGTGAGTAATCTTCAGTTCAGTTTTATAGTGATTGAGGGGATACTCTATCTAAATCTAGGAAAGGAGAGAAGGGTTGAGGGGGGGGTAATTAGACGGGTTACCCATATACATGTCCACAGAAGCAAGCTGGGGAACAAAATGTGGGGAGACATCAAGTGGGAATAACAGTATGCCACTGGAAGGTTGCCTGGAGACAACAGAGGTACCAAACTATCACCAGAGGTTATATCCTCTTATTAGATGGAAAACAGGCCACTGCTAAGAGAGACAGAGCCTCTGATATAACCATTGTGAAGCCTGCAGTGGTTAAAGAAGAGCAGTACATGCTTGGGCAGTTCACTCCAGTCACAGCTTTAGGGAGGGTAGAAAAGGAAGCAAGCAAGTAGGTGTGTTTGAAGATATCCCTGCAGATGTCTTGATAGGGAATGATTTTGATAATGCAGTACCTGCGTGCAGTGACACTCAGTCAGGCTTGGAGACAGGCATGTGGGTCTGGTAGCCTGGGGGAGACCCAGACAGAGCTCACAACTGAAGCCAGGACTGGTGATGTGGCTACTTCAGGGAGGATGATATTCTGCAGCAGTGAGACTCTAGGTGAGCCACAGCTGCTGGTGGGTACTGATATTCCTTTGCACAGAGTGACTTCAAGGGCAGGGGAGAGTGGTGGTACCCAAGCTGACAGTGAGGCACCACTGTCAGAGGATACCAGACTTCCTGTGGAAGGGGGCTGGGAAGAGTCACAAAAGAACAGCTGAGAAAGGCTCAGCTCTCAGACCCTACACTAAGAGGCTTGAGTGCGGTAGCCAGGGAGGTACCTGATTCCCAAAGAAAAGTTAAGTCTGTATACTGGAACAAAGGGTTACTGTATAGAGAGTGGACCCCCCCCGACGGAGGGCTAGAGGGTGTGGTAATACAGCAGTTGGTACTGACTAGAGCCTATCATCTGGCACTATTAGCCATAGCCCATGGCATTCCTTTTGCAGGTCATATGGGCATAAAGTGTACCAAGAGACATATTATGTGGACCTTTTATTGGCCTGAGATTGCAAGGGATGTAACATGGTACTGCAGGACCTGTGAGCAGTGCCAAAAAGTAGACAAGGCAGGAGACAAGGTCAAAGCTCCTTTGATGCCTTTGCCTGTGACTGAGGAGTGATTTCAGATGGTAGTTATGGATATTGTGGGGCCTCTGATTACCCCAAGTTCCACAGGGAAGAAATATATTCTAGTGGCAGTAGATTATGCTATAGATACCCTGAGGCAGTGGTGCTGTCCTCCAGTGAAGCAGAGAAGGTGGCAAATGTTTTGCTACATATTTTCAGCAGGGTAGGTTTCCCAAGTGAAATACTGACTGACAAAGGTGCTAATTTCATGTCAAACCTGCTGGCTTGTCTGTGGAAGTACTGTGGGGTGAATATATAATATGGGCATTTGCAGACCAGTATAACAGAGAGTGGGACAAATATCTGCCCCACCTGCTGTTTGTATACAGAGAGGTACCCCAGGAATCCACAGGTTTTTCACCCTTTGAGTTGCTGTATGGACATAGGGTGAGGGGACCTTTAGATTTGAATCGTGATGAGTGGGAGGGTGAGTGTGAATACCACAAAAAGACTGTTATGGCATATGTCCTAAACCTCAGGCCAAGGCTTATGGAGCTCACGTGCTTGCCCCAGGAGAACCTGGCAGGAGCCCAACAACAGAAAAATGTCTGGTATGACAGGAATGCTAGAGCCAGAGAGTATGACCTGGGGCAGCAGGTTATGGTTCTCATTCCTGTCAGATGCAGTAAGCTACAGGCAGCTTAGGAGGGCCCTTCAAAGTGGTAAGGAAGGTCAGTGATATTAACTACATAGTAGAACTGCTAGGTAGGAGTCAGGGGCACAAATTGTACCAAGTTAACTTGATTAAACCTTACCATGCTAGGGCGGGCCTGGTGCTGAATATTTACAGTGGCTTGCAGGAGGAGTCTGAGGAGGATCTGGTGACTGATCTCCTCAGTGAGACTCAGAATGACACCTCAGTGGAAGGGGTAGCAATATCCCAGCGGCTATCCCCTACCCCAGGTTCGAGAGATCTGAGCAGTGTTACAGGAGTTTGGGGGCATGTTCACTGGGAAACCTGGGTGCACCCACCTGGCGCAGAACCATGTGAATATAGAACCCCAAATTCCTATCAAGCAGGCCCCTTACAGAGTACCTGAGAGAGTCAGACAGACTCTGAGGGAGAAGATACAGGACAAGCTGGAAATGGGGGTAATCCAGGAGTCCAGCAATCCCTGGGCCTCCCCAGTGGTGCTGGTACCAAAGAAAGATGGTAGCACCAGGTTCTGTGTGGACTATAGGAAACTAAATAGTCACATAAAGTCAGATGCTTACCCCGTGGCTAGGACCGATGAAGCCTTAGAGCAGCTGGGTGGAGCTAAGTCGCTAACCAATATTGATCTGACCAAGGGCTGCTGGCAGGTGCCCTTGACTCCCATGGATAGACAGAGGTCTGCCTTTGTGACTTCTTTCAGATTATACAATTTCACAAAGATGTCCTTTGGGATGAAAAATGCCCCAGCCACCTTCCAGAGGCTGGTAGATTGTATCCTAGCAGGAGCAGGAGATTATGCCCTTGTCTACCTGGATGATATTGCTATCTACAGCCATTGCTGGCAAGAGCACCTTCACCATGTTAGGAAGGTCCTGGGCAGACTGCAAAGGGCATGGTTGACCATTAAGCCCAGTAAGTATCAGGTGGATAATGCAGAGGTCTCCCACCTTGGACAGATAGTAGGGAGTGGTAAGATCAGGCCAGAACCTGCTAAAGTGGATGCCATTCAGGCTTGCCCTGTTCCTGTTACCAAAAACAGGTGAGGTTATTCTTGGGGACAGCAGGGTACTATAGAAAGTTTGTTCCCAATTATAGTACAATAGCTGCTCCCCTCACAGACCTGATGAGGAAAAACAGGTCAGACAAGGTAGTGTGGACCCCAGCATGTGAGATGGTATTCCAGAAGCCTAAAGGAGCATTGGAAGGACCCCCTGTGTTAGCCAGTCCAGATTAGAGTAAATCATTTGTTGTGCAGGTGGATGCTTCAAACCATGGGGTGGGGCTGTACTCGGCCAGGTTTCCTCAGAGGGAGAAGAGCACCCAGTGATATATCTCAGCTGTAGACTCCAACCTAGGGAGGAATGTTATGCAGCAGTAGAAAAAGAATGTTTAGCCACAGTATGAGCACTGCAGAAACTTCAACCCCATCTGTCTGGAAGAAAATTCACTGTAGTTACAGACCACAATCCCTTAACATGGCTACATTGAGCCAGCCAGCCAGCAAAATGCCAAATTACTAAAATGGAGCCTAGGGTTGCAGGCATAGGATATGACGGTGCAGCATCATAGTGGGGTTAGCAATGCCAGTGCAGATGGGCTCTCAAGACAGGGTATGGGGTAATGTATTCATAGATAGGCTCATTCCTCTCAAACAACATTTTTCAAGGGGTACTTGAAAACCCCAGCATGAGTCTTCAAAAGGGTTGTGACAACAGGAGGTACTGCCAGCTATGCCAGGAGAAGTATGGTAGTAGATTTGTAGCATTTGCCAGCATAGCTAGCTGGAATTTAATAAATAATTATGTTATTTTTGTATCAAACATAATATGTGATGTTCCAACTCTCAGACAGTAATCAAGGAGCCTGAATCACCACTGACACTGGAGAGGGATGTTCACACAAATGGATACACTTAGTATTTCCAATGCAGTCTTCTCTGCATCAAGCACAATTTCCCTTAAGAGCACACAGGGAACATGCTTAGTCCAGGGCTGGTTCCTCTCTTTCTCTCTCCAGACCCCCAATAAGACTCCCCACTGGCACAGATTTAGAGTTGACTACTTAACAGGGGTTCCAAGCCAAGTCCTGCAACATCCTCTCTGTGAAACCAATGCCTTGTGTCTTTGCTCCAAGCAGCTGAACACACACACTCTTTCAAATTTATTTACACACACGCATACACACACACACACACACACACACACACACACACACACACACACACACACACACACACACACATTCACAGCTGGCATAGATTCACCTTGTGCCCCCTTCTGCCCAGACTATAAGGTAGTTATCACTGCCACCAGAATCCCTGTCAGCTACGTTATGGCTCTTCCAAGGGTACCCAATTATACTGTGTACAATTAATACCAATGCAAATGGTAGTTTGACCAGCAGCAAAGCTTTCAGGAGTGGTCAGACTTATCACCAAATAAATGTGTGCAAATACTCTTAAAACTTAAATATTTATCTAGAAGGACCAGCCACAATGAAAATTTTAAATATATTTAATAATAAATAATAAAGGAACATGAAAATACTAAATATCTATTTACAGTAAACACCAGAGTTTTAGTCACAGGAAATATTAAAATAACATAGATGAATAGATTCACATAGCTACAGAAAAACAGTACTTATAATCTTACTATATTTTCCTGACTAATCTAAAGAGAATTACTGTTCCTACTTACTGAATAGAGCAAGGCAATATGATGTGGGGCAGAGTGGTCCACATCTGGTCATCTGACTCTGTTTCCCACCCTATACCCCATCAGTCAATGCTGCCAGGATTTTAGCACCTATATGTTACCATACACACAGATAGAGGTTTGCTCAGATCTGCTGCTGCTCCTGGAAGTCATAAAACCATTTTAACACTTCTACTCCTTCTATAGAGTTACTAACTGTCCACTAATACAGAAATTGTGTCTCTGGCTTCATTCAAAACTGTGGGATAACATCTTTATGGCTTAACCCATAAAGTAATTTAATTTCAGATATATTTTAAAGTTTGCTGCAGCTGGATTGTGATTAACCTCTGCTCTGCAAGTATCCTCTGTTGAAACATGCAAATTTAATTCAGTTACAATAATGCATGTATATTTCTTTTCTTTCCAGCACGGCACACTGTTGATACATTTTTAACACAGCAACTTTGCAAATACATTTTCAACACAAGCATCTGTACAAATCAGAAATTCCAGCTAGCTGTGCTGGCATATGTTACACATCCACTGCCCTACTTCTCCTGGTATGGCTGGCAATACCTCCTATTGTCACAGCAGCTTTAATTTGAATCTCATCACTATCTGTGTGGAGTTCACATGTTATCCCTATGTTTGTGGGGGCTTTCTTTGGGTAATTCAATTTCTGCCCAAATCCCAAAGACATGTTGCTTAGTTGACTAGACTAAACTTTCTATATATTGCTTTTACCCTGCTCTTGTGGTCCAGGCCATGGTTAGAAAGGGTCTGAGATCTAGTTCACTTACCTGGTTAACAAATTAATAAATTAAAACGATAATAATTCTGCTGAATAATTAACTGGTGTCTATATGGGAAAAGCTGATACACGGACAATGGTCTGTTCTACCTGAATCTTAGGAGAGTAATAAGGTAACAGGTAGTTGTTCAAACTCACATAAATAGGAAATGAGATGATATAACAGACTGTATAAAATCATCTGATGGAGGGCAGGTGATTATTTACAAAACTAAGTAAAGCTGAAGTGAGATCAGCAAATCTGGTAGTAAGTCATATTGATCCAGATTGCTTTTGTCATGTGAAGGTTTTGCAGCTGGATTAGCAGCAGATAAAATAGAATCCAGCTGCAATGTCTGTCATTATGTGATACAATACAACCGTGTGATGACTTGTGCGATTCATACCACATTTAAATACTCTTTAGGTGGTTAAGAAAACAGTAAATCATTTCTTTTCAGGGCTGCCATGCATTTGAAATTATCCCTTTAATTTTGTTCACATCTTCCTTAAAGCACATAATTGCTAATAGCTACATATGTTGATGATTAAATAAACAGCGCACATCCAGCTTTATGGCTAATGCTCATCCTTAAGTCATGCATTCCATCACTGATGCTCATGTTACTTCCTTTAAATGCATTCAATTTAAGAGATTTTAACTGTTCTGAAAAATATAGCTCCCTATATTCTGTAACTCCAATACATATGTGAGCCAATGTGTCTGCAAAATATTTTAAAAAATCTCATAAAACATGCTTATAGTTATTTCCTCTAAAATGTCAGTACAGTAAAAATGTATTGATAAATTTAAGTAATTTATTTGAATCTATATGGGAATGATGAATGCAAATTGGACAAGACATAAACAGGTAAGTTATCCATTTGTTTTTTTCATGGGTCAAAGCCCTCCACCTATACTGGAATGTTTCACCACCCAAACCCTCCAGTCCTGTTTATAACTAAATAGAAGGCTGCATAATCAGTAAAACAGAGGAAAACCCTGAGTTTCACTGATTTCATTTTTTTTATACATCTGACCTACATTTGGATATACTATTTGCTTCCATACTCAAGGTTAGAAGGTAAACACACATTTGCATGTTTACATATTGGGTGGTACTGATTGAGATATGGTCATGCTACGGTTTGATAGTAGAACATTTTGAAACCACCTTGCATCATAAACCAGTTTTCACCAACTTGTATATTGTGCTGCCTAAATAATTACTAATATAATCCTTCCACTTCCATGATTCTGACAGTGCCTAGGCACAGGGCTTTCTGTGTTTATGTGGATGTGCTTGTATTTGGCCTTGGTCACAATGCTAAGGAGTTTCATACCTGAAAGGATAAAGCTCTTACAGAAGGACTGACACTTGTATGTCCAGAAACTCTTATTGCTCCAGTGGCAATGTTGTTAGCATGGTTTACTGGAGGTTTTGGGCTTGAGTCACAAATTAGAGCTAGTATTATTCTTTCATTCTACGAGTGTGGCAATGCCCAAGCAAAGGACTTTCTTTGTGTGTGTGTGTGTGTGTGTGTGTGTGTGTGTGTGTGTGTGTGTGTGTGTGTGTGTGTGCTTGTAATTTCAGGGGGGATTAAACAGCATTGAGTGTCATTGATTTGCTACATTCAATTTTATTTTAGCTTTGTTAACCAGGTAAATGAACTGGTCCAATTACCATTTTTAGCCATAGCCTGAGTCCAAAGGCAATAAACAGAAATGACATATGATAATCCATAAAAGTATGCACACCAAAACAAAAGTATGCAATAGACCTGGAGGAAAATGAGAGTATAAGTAAACCTTGTAGTTGCAAGCAAAGTCATTGGTAGTTACATTATGACAAGATAAATAGCAAAATGGTGCAACCAGTATGTTTCAGCATTCGCAATGAATTGAGAAAGTATATCTCAACTATTCATTGACAACCTTTAGACAGCCGTTGACCTAGCTCTATTTGCAATATTTGCAGAGAATGAATTCTAACAGCCATTGTCCATGTATAGATTATATATTCACTAGATATGCAGAAAACAGAGATGGAAAGTAATCACAGAAATAGCTAGGTTCATTAAAACACTTAGATTGTGTATCTCAGTAAGATATGCTTTCAAACACTTTTTGAGTGAAATCAGGCATTCATCCTTTAGTCATTTTTGAAGCAAGGCATTCTAGCCTGAAGGAGCCATTTTATATTGCCTTTTTCAGATATGGCAATGGTGTATGTGGAGTGTCTATCTAATTGCAGGTTATTGTTATTCCTCCATTCATAACTGTTATTTCTAATGAATGTGTTTTTTTAGTGGAGGGAAGAATACCTGTCATTAAGTAGCATAAACACCAGAGTGTTCAGCAGAAGCATTGCTCTAGATTTGACAGGCACCCACTTAGCATTATGGATGGTTAAGCTTTTGGTATTCTCTGTAGTGACACAAGTAAATAAATCTTAAAAAAAATGTATATGCTGTTTGCAAAATGACAATATTTCTGGGTTCTTTTTAGAGCAATAAAGTGTGAGTGTTTATCTAAGCCTTGGCAGCAGTATATTAGTGGCATCTGGCTTCTTTAGTTAATAAATGTTAAACTTTGTATGAAATGTATTGCTAAGAAACAATTTTAACGACATGTGTTTCTCTGTTTATTAAAGATTAAGGTTTGGTCTAATTGATGTGTTTAGTTTATAGTGATGCAAATTCATTGCAATCCAGTCAGTTCATACAAAACTTTCAGAATACATTTCAGTAGTTCCATCAAGTTTTTATTTCCACAACAGTTCAGTATTTACAAGTCTTACAGCTCTTTCTTATACTGGCAAGTAGCTTCCTAATACGGTGTCTGTGCCACTCAAGGCCTTGTAGACTGCCTTCTGTCTTCACTCGTTGTAGTCTGGGGGACTGCATTCCCAGACTTCTTATAAATCTGCAGAAGTCACAAACCTGTTTTCTTCACTGATAGATAAGACCTTATTCTGCTAGAGGCAGCTTGCTTCCTATTAATCACCATGGCTACCTGCTTCACTGTGAGCTGGCTGCTTAAAAGTTGTATATTTACCCTGTATAATGCCACTATGCAGCTGGGTCAACATACACTGTTTTACATGATTCCCCTCCCAGCAGGAAAATAGAAGTTATGTTCTTACCATAACGTTCCATGTTAGTTGTCTTCTTCTCGCCTTCTTCTTGCTGGATGGGTTCGGAGCCGACCTCGGCTCCGACTCGGCCACTCTAAAAGCTCGAGAGTTGGTTCCACCGGCTCGAGGCTCCCCTTATATCCCACAATGCTAGGCGAGAGTTACCTCAGATCTCGTTTGTAAGCTAACCCAGCTTATATCAATAACAGTATAACTGTAAACAGAATCCACCTCTAACAGCAGGAAGAAAAGGGTGACCTACATCCTGAAACAAGAAATATGCATAATAGCATATGACTAAGAAAGAGGTGGTAGAAAGAGAGGTCATGATCACAACTCCTCTAGGTCTGTCCAGGCCAGGAGGAAGGAGGGTGGGACGCAAGAAGAAGGCGAGAAGAAGACAACTAACATGGAACGTTATGGTAAGAACATAACTTCTATATGTTAAGTTGTCTATCTCGCCTTCATTCTTGCTGGATGGGACCGCGTCCCTAGCACCTTGTCCCGGGTGGCCTAACGGAACAGACTCCTGAGAACAGTGGAACCAAAATTAGCTCTATGCCTAGAAGCTAAATCCAACTTATAATGGGAAATAAAAGTGTGAGGAGTAGCCCAAGTAGCCGCTGCACAAATGGTGTCAATAGGCAGTCTGTCTTGGAAGGCTAGAGAAGTAGTCAAAGCTCTGGTGGAATGGGCTTTAGGTTTATTAGGCAGTGTTTGGTGTCTAATCTCATAAACAAGGGTAATCAGAGATGTTAGCCATCTGGATAATGATACCTTTGAAACTGGAAGTCCCTTTCTGCTTTCCGCATAGGAGACAAACAGCTGATCAGATTTTCTGAATTGTTTCGTCCTGTCCAAGTAGTACCTTAATTGACGATGAACATCCAGGCAGTGTAATTTTTGTTCAGACCTATTTGAATACTCTGGGAAAAAGACAGGGAGGTCAATGCATTGGTTTAGATTTGATGTTGAAACCACCTTAGGCAAAAAGGACGGGTTAGTTCGTAAGGAAACTCTGTCCTTATGGAACAAGAGATAAGGAGAACGACAACTGAGTGCTTGAAGTTCTGAAATTCTTCTAGCTGATGTGATAGCCACCAGAAAGAGAGTTTTCCATGATAATAATTTCAAGGAACATGAAGCTGCAGGTTCGAAAGGGGAAAGAATCAAAGAAGCAAGAACTAAATTTAGGTCCCAAGGAGAAGGAGGATTTCTTATAGGAGGTCTGAGAAGAAAAACTCCTTTCAAAAAGGCTTTGCAAAGTTTGTGGGACATTAGGGCAGATTCAGAAATGCCCACATGAAAATTAGAAATAGCTGCCAATTGAACCTTAAGAGTAGATGGAGATGAACCTGCATGGAAGAGTTCAGCTAGAAAATCAAGGACTAGTTGGATGGAAGCGGTGAAAGGATCTATGTCCTTTCCTTGTGCCCAGTATGAGAAACGTTTCCACTTACTCAAATAAATCTTTCGAGTGGAAGATTTATGGGAAGCTATCAATATATCTCTAACCGAGTGAGATAATTGAGGAAGCCTGGCTACGGTTGGAACTGGAGGAACCAAGCAGTGAGGTTCAGAGAGGGAGGGAGCGATGAAACTGACCCGATTGGTGGATCAAAAGATCTGGAACTAGGTCCAGACTCCACGGTCGCTCCAAGAGAAAACGATGTAGAAAGGGGAACCACACTTGTCGAGGCCAGTAAGGAGCAATGAGGATCAATGAGGCCTTCTGAGCAATAGCTTTCTGTATTACTTGAGAGATCAGAGGGAAAGGAGGAAATGCATACAGAAGTCCCCGGCCAAACTTGGACTAGAGCGTCCCTGCTGGGTTGGCCTGGTAAAGGGAATAGAGTGAAGTATTCTCTGCACTTGCTGTTTTGGGGAGTAGCAAAAAGATCGCAGCAAGGCTGACCCCACTTGAGAAATATCTCTCTCACTACAGAGTCTTTCAGAGACCACCCGTGAGGCATGAGTATAGCTCTGCTCAACTTGTCCGCAATGTGATTGGACTTCCCGGGGATGTGCATTGCTATCAGAAAACGCTGAGAAGAAATCGCCCATTGCCACAGTCTGAGTGCTTCTCGACACAGGGTATGACCTGGTTCCGCCTTGTTTGTTGATGTACCACACTACAGACATATTGTCTGTCTGGATTGCAATCGCTCCCAAGGGAAGAGAGTCTTGAAGGGCTTGCAACGCTAAAAGCACTGCTCTCATCTCCAGAACATTTATGTGCAAGTGGCATTTGTTTGGTTGCCATGTGCCCTGGACTGTCCTGCCCTGATAATGCCCCCCCCACCCGATCAGGGAGGCATCCGTTGTCAGAGTAGCAACCGGAGGAGGTGGAACAAATGGTCTTCCCGACAGGAGCTGGGGAAGACATCCACCACATGAGATGCTTTTGCACGCTTGCGTGATCATAATGGTGTGAGACATTGGAAGTTCCTGGTATGACCATTGAGAAAAAGCATCCACTGAAGGATCCGCATGTGGTATCTGGCCAATGGGAGGAGAGGTATGGCCGCTGCCATGATTCCCAACACCTTTAGAACTAACCTGGCTTTGGCTCTGTTGTTGTTGAGAAGAAGTGACACCAATTTGTGAATGTCTGATATCCTTTGGTTCGTTAGCGTTGCAGACATGTTTATAGTATCTAAATTTGCCTATGTAGGTAATAGTACGACAAGGCGACAAAACAGACTTTTCGCAATTTATTGAAATACCCAGTTTTTGACAAAAGCGAAAAGTATAATCTCTGGCCATCAAAAGGAGATGCTTGGTGGGAGCTGTGAGAAGCCAGTCGTCCAAATATGGAAACACCTGGATTCCTTGTCGTCTCAGGTGAGAAGCTACCACTGCCATGCATTTGGTAAACACCCGGGGGGCAGTGGTGAGACCAAAGGGCAGGGCCCTGAACTGAAAATGACTGGTTCCCAGCCTGAAGCGGAGGAATCTTCTGGAGTGTCTGTTCATTTTTATGTGATAGTACGCATCCCGAAGGTCTATAGAGCACATCCAGTTTCCTTTGCCCAAAAGGGGAAGAATGGATTGCAGTGTGACCATCCGAAATCTTGTTTTCTTGACTGATTTGTTCAAGACACTGAGATCCAAAATCGGTCTCCAGTCCCCTGTTTTCTTTGGAACTAAAAAGAACCTTGAGTAGATTCCGGATCCTTGTTGGTCTGCTGGCACTAACTGAATTGCTCTTTTGTAAGCAGTTTTGAAATTTCCAAAGCTGCTATATCCCTTTGAGCGGTGGAACATCTGGAAGGGATTTTTTGACTGATTTGGAAAACGAAGAAAGGGGATAGAATAGCCTTCGAAATGATGGACTGTACCCATTTGTCTTGAGTCAGGGTTAGCCAGGCTTCTGGGTACAGTGACAATCTTCCCCGACTGCCTCCGAAGATGGGCAGTCGGGCAACACCTCAGGGATGCTGAAAGGGCTTGTCAGGAAAAGCTTCCCAATTGCCCTGGTTCTGCGGACCCCTGCCCCTAGGGCGCGTCTACCATTGTTATTCCCACCTCTGCCTTTGGTAGGAAAACGACTCTGCGTCAGGCGAAGTCCCTTGAGATTGTTTACGGAACCACATCTTCCCACCCTTCTGGCCTTTGGGGTAAGGCCTAGAAGTAGTAGAAAACGGACTCCGGCAGAAAGGGTCTTGCCATCAGTCTCGCACCTAGTCAGGGTTTCTTTCACTTGAGGACCAAAGAGAGATGATCCATCAAAAGGGGAGTTCGTGAAAGACGCCTTGAAAGGTTCCAAAGTTGCATAGCCGCATCCAGGTGTGCCTACGTAAGGCTACCCCTGTCCCTGCAGCTCTGCTCGCTCCATCGGCCGCATAAGAGCAGGCGCATGGAGGAGTTGGATATGGAATTAAGGGTAGCCAGCTGCGTGTTCATTTTCTCTTGGAAACCCGCAGCTGTAGGGTCCTTTAACATTTCACTCGCTTCCTTGATCAAGTCCCTTTGAAGACGAGTGAAATGGCACAGGTAATTCAGCGAACGCATGGTAAATGTCGCTGAGGAGAACATCCGCTTCCACCTATCCATGGACCTAGATTCCTTGTTAGGTGGATGGACAGGCACTGAAGGATCAGCCAGTTCCTTCTTTGTGGCGGCAGCTACCACCATAGCATCCACAGAAACTCCTTTTGATAAAAATTGCTTGTCTGATGGAGCTGTGATGAATTTGGAGGGTCTCCTGGGAGTGGGGTCCACTGAATCAGGAGCCGTCCATGCCTTCTTAGCAACCACCTGCATGAGGGGTCAAGGGGGACACCCAGGAGGTGGAAGGACGAGAGCCAAACGCCTCAAGATACACAGATTCGTCCTCCGAAGGGTTGAGGGCTGGCCAATTTCCCCTGTTTCAGGATCTCCAGAATGTCTGCAAATGAGACATCTTCAGAAGGGGAACGGGGGGAACCCTCAGAATCATCCAGATCTGTGTCCGACGTGATAGACTCAGGTGAGTCAATGTGCTTCCTCTTGCACTTCCTCTTCCGAGGAGGCTCTTCTGCCAAATCAGGAGAGGCCTCGAAGAGGATGAAATCCCAAAGGGGCTCCTGAGGAGCTGGCTCTCTGCGGTCCGGGATGAGGGAGTGAGTCGACTTACCCTGAGACAGCATAGAAGGAGGGGCTGACAGAGCCGACTGTGGAGTAGAGCCAGGCTCTAACACACTCCGCATGACCTCGAATGCACCCCTGTCAGGCAGAGCCAGAGGTTCCCGCTCCGAGGAGCTAAGGACCCCCCTCGGCACCGACAGTGATGGCTCCGAGGTCGATGTCGGAGCCGAACTCACCAGCGCCGAAGCACCGAGAGGGAGAGGGGGGTCAGACAAGGGTCCGATGCCACTCACCCCCTCGGAACCGACGAGGGAGGTCCGGCGCCGAGATTCCTCCAAGGAAGAAAACGGAGCCGACGACGGAGCCGAAGACAATTGTCTCGGCTCCGGCGACCACAGTCTCGGTTCCGACGACCCGGCTCCGAACCCAAGAGAGTCGAAGGAGGAAAGAGTTGATGGACCGGGGCAGGCACCGACTGATGAGTCGGGCTCTGAAGCATCTGGGCTAGTGCCTCGGACTTAAGTAGTCGACTCACCACCCTCTGAAGGTCATGATCGGAAAGCCTCGATGACCTAGAGGAATGAGACCTTTGGCCCGTTCAGACAGCAGGGGAGATCCTGGAGCCAAATGAACGGAGCCAAGAGAAGGTGACCTAGACCTCTTTCTGGTTGTCGGCTCAAGATCTTGTCGGAGCCGACACGGTACTCGATAACCTCGGCTCCGGTCGGAGCCGAGGAAGCCACAGAAACTGTGGACTGAGTCTTATCGGCTCCAGCCGGAGCCGATAAAGGCAAAGGTTGAACAACCTGAGGTCTCGGCTCAGAAGCCGGAGCCGAAGACCTCGATGCCTTAGAGGGCTTCCCTGTTGAAACTGACAGGGAATCCTCTGGCTTCAACAAGCCTCTCAGAATCAACTTGTTTTTTCTCTCCTGCAGGACCCTGGGGCTGAAGCCATGGCACACAGCACAGGAGTCCTGCAGGTGCAAAGGCCCCAGACAATAGACACAAGAAGTGTGAGCGTCTGTCAGAGACATTTTCTGACAGCACGCATCACACTTCTTGAATCCAGAGACCTTTGCTTCTTTTGACATTTCTCTAACTGACAGGTGTACACTAACACACACCCAAACACACAGTTATACCCTGTCAGTAAAAATTAGTAATACTAAAACAATAACAATTTTAGTAAAAATACTAATAATTAAGTACAAAAATTAAAGTAAACTACACAAACACTCCCTAGGGAAGGGAAGGCCAAAGGCCCAAGGGAAGAACCAACGGTTCTTTTAGTAAGAAAACGGGAAAATTAGGGTCGGGGATAAGGATCTATGTTCTACACTAATTTAGGAAGAATTAAAGTTAAAAGGGGAAAAAAAGAGTAACTTTTTGAAGAAAAAGCTAACACTCACCAGGAACCGGTAGAAGCAACCAACCTCGAAGCTGTAGCGGCAAACGAGATCTGAGGTAACTCTCGCCTAGCATTGTGGGATATAAGGGGAGCCTCGAGCCGGTGGAACCAACTCTCGAGCTTTTAGAGTGGCCGAGTCGGAGCCGAGGTCGGCTCCGAACCCATCCAGCAAGAATGAAGGCGAGATAGACAACTTAACATCTATCATTTTCCTACTTCCAGTGATGGATTGTAGATCTATGATGACCCGTTGGCATTAGAATGGGTTTGAACATGATAATCATGGATGTAAAAACTGTAGAGTTAAAGGGTCAGTTTCTTGTCACTTTGAGTTTACAGTCCTTCTGCTAGTATAAACACTGTGAAGGAGCATGTTTGTTGACTAAAATAAACATACTTCCTAAGAGATACTAATTAAGGGTGCTAATTCTCCACTTTATTATGAAGCATTTTTTCTCCTTTTCTTCTTCTTTTCTACCATCACACAGCATTACTATGGTTTCTGCTGAATTAGCACACAGCATGCTCTTCCACTGTCAAGTATCTGGAATAAAACTGCATCAGTGCCCATGTCTGAGGCATCTCTAAACACAACTGCTAAGAGAAATGTAGTCCTTTAAGAGACCATCAGAACACAGCATAATCTGTATTTGAAGAAAAGCCTATTCAGATACAGTTGTTCAAGTAACAGCATAGAGGACTGCTCCTTTGTCAAGTCTTTCAGGGTGCATGCAGTTACTATGGAAGTTAAGACTATACTTTCACTTGTTTTTAGTAGTGTGTGTGGGTCAGTTTTTGATTGTTTTTACCTTCTTAACTTTGGGCTTTACTAATCTTCAATCAGTGATATATCCCAAATTGTGAGTTTCTGCCATGTTTAATTTGTACTTAACTGGGTTGGTAGTTACTCCAGCCAAGCACAGAGAATTCAAGTGGCTCAAACTTTTGGCAGATGGCTTTTCTAGTCTTCAGATACTATAATGTCATCCAAGAAGGCTGTTGTATGTCAAGTATATGATGTAAGAATTTTATCCACCAGCCTCTCGAATATTATAGGTGCTCTGTGAAGACCAAAAGGCATGACTTAATAAGGGAAGAATCCCTTTGTTCTGGAAAAATTACATCTTTTCTTCAGCTTCTGGGACTAGGGGAAATTACCAATAACCTTTGGTTAGATCTAAACCGGATAGAAGTCTAGCTTTGCCCAATCTTTAAACCAGCTCATCAATGTAGGGCATAGGATAGAAGTCACATTTGGAAAATGCTATTTAACATTCTGAAATTATTGCAAAGCCTGATAGACCCAGTACCAGAATAGGTACGACAGACTTATTCCACTCACTTTGAGATTCTTCTGTGACCCCCAATTTGAACATTTTCTGTACATCTTCCCTAATGGTTTGGTTTGAGACTAGTAGTATTTAGTGTGGCTTTTAATTCACTTCTCACTAAGCACAGTTTCTATGTTGTATTGGATTAAATGGGCACTGCCAGACAACTCTGAGAATATATCTTTATTCTTAAGTACAAACTCTTTGACTTCTTGTTGCTGGGAGTTTAATAATGTCTCACATTTTTTTGACTTTAGGGCAGAGCTGTAATTGGGGCAAATGGTGCCTTGGGCAAATCCCCAATTGGTATACTGTTAACCAGAATTGGAGGACCAAAGAATATCTTCCAGAGTTGAGAAGCCAAAAAAATGCCTCCACATCTGTAAAAAGCACTGTTGTGTTTTTACGTAATAGCTCTCTGCTTTCTGTACTGTAGCAACACAAACATGTTGTAGGCATTTACTAATACTGTTTGCATATAGATTGGTACCCGTGCTGAACAAAGGTGGATACACCATTAACTTGAAGTGGCCAATTGACACTTCTTCTGTACTAATCATGCCCCCTAATAGCTTGAACTTAGGACAGCCTCTCCCTTCATCCCATCCTAGTTGCAGCTTTGCTTTATGACATACCATGAGGCCCTTAGTTACCTGTGCAAGCATGCTCATTGTAGAAGCTTCTGTTTCTCTCCAAGGCATCAGAACATTATATGGTGCAACTGTTTTGTCTGACTTTGTGGTTTACTTCACTAATCTTTTTTGTAACTTCTAAGGGTCTTTGCCACTTTGCAAGGAACTTATTTTCAATAGTGGTTACTAACTGAACAAGTATTTTGTTTTCTACTTTAAATTCTTTGAAGAAAACATTTTTCTTAAAGGTTCTGAGTTGCGTCTCATGAGCTCTTAACATATGTGCTTTTACTACAGGCTTTATGTTTCTAAATTATCATGTATGCCTACAAAATACTCTAAAAATTCTTTTAAAGAGGTATGTTCCTCCTTCCATATTTCTTTGCCATATCTAGTAAGTCTCAAGGTCACCTGCCATATTGTAATTTCAATGGGGTGAACCCAGATGAGGCTTGGGGTACATCCCCTATTGCAAAGAGAAGTCATGGTAGTAATCAATCCCAATTTTTCCCATCATTTTCTATGACCTTTCTTAACACAGACTGTAAGAGTTTATTAAATGCTGAACTGCCTTATCTGTATGAGGGTGGTATGCAGATATCTTCAGCGGTTTCACTTTAAAAAATGTCAAAATTCATGCATCATCTAGATATGAATGGGGTGCATTGGTTAGTAAGAATCCCTTGAGGGATTTCTTTTTTAGAAAAAAGTAATAATGCTTTGCTAGAGATTATGCATTAACTCTTTGTAAGGGTACTACCCCAGGAAATCTTTTCTATAATCCATGATTACCATGATATACTGGTGGTCCACTGCTATTCATTCAAACGTGACTTACATGATGGGTAATGGTATCACAGAGCTCTTAAACCTTGGACTTTGTGCTGTCCTCTGACTTTCTAGGTTTACAGTCTTCAGTGTTTCTCTGTTTCCTTCACAATGTAAGGCTAATAGAATCTGGTTAAAATGCCATCCTTGGTATTATCCATCTAAAATGATCACCAGAACTTGGCTGTGTGTTAAGTTCACTGCAAGTGCTATAACAGGCTTTTCGACTAACAACTATCTCAGTATCTGTTCCTTTCTTTTAGCAATTTTGTTGACCAAGTCAGATCTTAGTTCAAAGTACGGGCATGATGTGGGGCTGTTCTGTTCATTTGTACTCCTTCCAGCCTTGTTATAATCTCTCTAGCTTTGCTTACTCTACTGTCCTCCCACTAGGCCTCTATTGTCTCTACAGACTCCTTCCCTGGAATCCAAAAGAGTTCCCAAAAGGTCTTAAATTTCGGTTCTTAGTGATAGAACTTAAATTATATTACCTGAGGCAGCTTGGTCCCCTATTAATTACTATGGATATCTGCCTCACTCTGACATTCAGAAAGGTTTGTAGTTTCCTTGCATAATACAGCCTCAACTATAGGTGACCACACTGTCTTTGTATGTGTAGCTGATATTTTATTATATATGTATGTCATATCATCAACCAGAAAATGTTTCAACTTGTACTAATTCCATGATCCTATCCAAATCATCAACTCCTGCCTCATCCCAACCAAGAAATGGGTTTAATCCTGGGATCTGCAGGATGGGGGCAGGTCCAGTTCTCCTCATCCTATAATTGGGTGAAACATGAGCAGATGTTTGACTCAGTGAAGCAAGCCATCAACAAAGGAGCTAGTCAAATATGGACAGAGAGAGAAAGACACACACACACACACACACACACACACACACACACACACACACACACACACACACACACACACACACACACACACAGCCAAAGATTAGCTAGCCATGACCTATAGGGAGGGTGCACACTAGGATCACTTTAAATGTATTTGTTAAGTATAATTATTTTGATAGTTGACTGACTGATAGAGTTAAATATTTAACCTTGAACATTTCTGTTGTTCCTTAAAGTGCAGCTTTCATGATGTTAAAATTAAAAATCAAATACAGAAAAAATTGGCTTTTTCTGCACTCGTTGTGTCATTATCAGTGGGTGCTGAGATAATTGGTTTCTTATAGTAAAGGGATTGAAGAAAGGAAAGAATAGCTAATACTGTCAACATTGGGTGTATGTGGGGATGGAAAGAACACAAGATTCTGGACAGCTGCCTTGACTATCTCATGCTAAGTTTACCTATGAAACAATCATTGTTAAATATCCACATTTAATCTTGTAAAAGCAATCTTATAACATTGACCTTTTCTCACTATTTTTACATCTTACTCTCCAATATAGCCACTTCTTCAGACAACTGATAAAACTGCTGTGTGTTTGTTTTTTTTTTTGTTTCTTTAGATTACAGCCAGCTTTGTACCCAAGATACATTTTATACACATAGTAAGTACAGTGTATGTGTTGTAAAACTGTATTTTAGGTCAGATCATAGTTAAAATGTAATGTGATATCCCTAAATCCTTTTCATATATCTTGACATCAGAACTCACAAAATGGAATGCAAGACTTGAGGTGCTTTATTAGGGGTCTATATTATAACAACGAACGATCAGATGATTGAACATTGTTATATCGACCCCTAAAGCACGAAAACTCAAAACAGAGAAAAAAATCGCTGTTCCCAAAAAAAAAAAAAAAAAAAACTCTAAACACTCCACCCCCCCCCCCCCTTACTTAAATATACCAACTCCGAGAAGAATGAACTACAGTGAAGGAAATGGCACAAACTGGATGGCCGGCCCAGCGATTTCTTTCCCTGGGAAAAAACTATGTTCCGGCCATTCGCTATTTCACTGGTTCAACATTTAGTGTTAGAACTAACAGCGTTCAATCATCTGATCATTTGCTGAACTAAAGCAGACCCTTTATTAGGTCTTAGAAAAGGGTTTACATCTGGCTGTCCAGCTTGGAATTGTAACTTGGTTGGAGAAGCTTTTAAACTAAGTGCATTTTTTGCAGATTTGAAACCTCTTTTGTGGCCAATAATAATATGGCATTTTGCTGAAACAATGGTCTGTGTAACCAAACTGTTTCCATTTCTCAGCTGCTTGTTAAATCTTGAAACAGAGCAGCTATTTTTTGATACACTCAAATGGCTTTCATTTTTTTTCTGCCATTGTTTGCTTATTAATTAGTAAAGATTGATCCATGGGACTCAGGTTTAACTACCCTACACAAAGCCTCAGGACTAAGTGTGTGTGTGAATGTGGAGGTGAGGGGGTGGGGGGTGGAGTGACATTTTTGCCAGCTCAATTATCTCAGAGGGAGAGGTAGGTGTACAGCTAAAGGTCTAACAGTAAGTGGTGGAGACAAATAATGCTAGTCCTGAGACATGGACATATATAATGCACATTGACAATTTGGTGCAACAGTAGGTAGGCACTCCAAAAAAAAAAAAAAGAAAGAAAGAAAGAAAAAGAAAAAAAAACCTTTACACATATTAGGATGTCACTATACTGGGGTGCCCTGATTCCACTCTGCAAATTTCCCCTGATTGCTTACATTGATCATTTTCCTGCTCATGAGACCAAAGTATAAAGAGGGAAATCAGAGAGGTTTGAAGAAGGTGAATTAGATGACCAGGGAGAGCTCTGTGACATGGCTGCTGCAGACAACTGTGGCTCAAGCTAAAAAAAAAATGAATAGATTATGAGTTTGAACATGACCACAGTGATTAGTAGCGAAATAAATATATTCTTGTAGCTTATGCACTTAAAGCTTGTCAGACATCAAGTTAAAAAAAGTTATATTATAAAATATAACTGCATTCTATTAACTATATTAATTAACCCACAAAACACATGCAAATGTATTTGTAATGCCTGTTTATAATGGTTTTGTAACAGGATGGTGACTAGCATGCTGTCATACTGAATAATACAGATTAAAATAAATGTTCACAAGTCTTATTTATCCCTGAAAATAATAATGCTGAATCTAAACAGTATGTTTACTTGCAAGCCGTAGGTCACATTGTCACTGTTGTTTTAGTTGCTATATGACAAAATGTGGAGCAGGAAGCTGAAATGAGGTCATTAACTAGTTCTTTTTTAGTGCTCCAGTAAAACCTTGCAGAGAATGAGAACACAGGACATGAATATACAAAACTTTCTGTGAAAGTCCATTACACTGCTATGGCTGTAATAACATGAATATAAAATTGGCTTCAAGGATGAACATTCCTCACTCCAAAATACACCACATATATGCAGGAAAAGTAACTACTGCTCATTTCCTGTCCAGACAACGGATAATTAATTCCACACTGAATCACAGTACCTAGGGATTTATTTTTGACCTTTTAGTAATATAATTTTGCGTTGGGTTTCCTAGGCTAAATACTAGTTTTAGTATGGCTACAGATATAAACAATTGCACTTTTTTCTCCAATAGTATTTTATTGTTTTACAAGAAAGGTAACAAAACATAAATGTGTGAAATTACAAAGAGATCAAATGCAGTAAAAACATAATGTGAGAGTCATACATAGGCATTATATACCTTATAAACAATTGCACTTACATTTTGCATTTTTAGGTACGATTACTCCTGTCTACTTCTAATATTGTTGCTTTGTATGTAAATGGTTTTGCTATCTATCTATCTACATGTCCTCTACCTATCTACATGCACACATTAGACATACCTGTATATCTATGTGTGTGTGTGTGTGTGTACACACACACACACACACACACACACACACACACACACACACACACACACACACACACACGGGGGATTATACTTATGCATTTTTCACCATCAATTTTTTCATTTTACTGCATAAAACACGTAGCATAAATTTTCTCTTTGGCAGAGCATACAAAGGTATAAAGACTACATTTATAAATTAAATTATGCATTTGCTGAAATAAGCTTATCATGGCAATAAACAAGTTTGACACGCTTAAAGATAATAATGCTCAAACACATAACAGAACTTGAAAAAATCTATTAAAATTCAATAACTCAGTTTTCCTCATTCTCATTTGTATTGATAGCCCTGCTGTCCTTGTTTGTCTCTCTCGCCTTGTTTCAGGGTATCTTCCTTTAGGACCTTGGCCTGTCCAATGTTAGACTGACATTTGCCTGGATATCAGGGTACCACCATTATAGATAGTAGGCTTCCACCTGTATAACTCCTTTAAACTAGGCTACCATCCATGTCCCACTACAATCCCTGTGCTGTGAGAGGCAAACGTCTCTGTTGTTTCTATCTTGCATTTTCTTTTTTTGCTCCATCTGCAGGTCTTCTCATTTAATGGCAGGTCTTCCATTTCCACTATACCACATAACATCCCACCCTTCCAACTGGCCTGTCTACTCCGTGCACAGCTGTCCAACAGATTTAACAGTGTAACATAGGTATGGTCAGTTACTGTTTTCCAGAGGCACTCTGGTATATGAGTGACATAGCTACCTGGATCTTCCTTGCATCTAGCCACAGATCATTTTACACTTTCTTGGCCTTTGCGACACATCCTGGGTTTTGAAATGCTACATAGTCAACCTTCCAAAACTGTAACGTTTCTTTATCTTAGACCACAATAACGCTTGCAAGTTGCCCATACTTGACAAACACTTTTTCCAAGCCCTGTTCATCTGTGATAATAGGCCATCAGCAACAAGTGCTTTCTATTATAGCCTTTGACATAGGTCTTTGCTTTTTTGTCAGCACTTAACATTTCAGCAGGGTAGTTTCTGGCCTTTGTTGACTTACACTTTGAGTCACTGGGTCTTTTTATTGTCTTTCACAGACCACTGTGGAAGACTCAAACATTATCTGCAATTTCCTTCTTTGTGCAACCTTAAGGTATAACTTTCACTTTTTTCTGGTGTGCATTTGTCACTTCACTTTGTTAACTACATTTGTTTTACTGCATTCATCATTTCAGTTTGTTTTTGCATGTTTTTTACAGCATTTTTTATTGCTTCAGTTTGTTTTGATTTATTGCATTTTCTGTTGCTTTAACAGCGGAACCTAGCCTTATGCAAGGTTTTTAATAGATTTGCTCCTTATTTCATAGGTTCATAGGTGTGTACTAGGCTAATGGCCCTGGAGCCTTTACAAGTCTAGCCCAAAAAAATTGCCCAGGCACCGTGCCACCTGATGTTAGTTCATAGTGCCCCTATCCAGTAGGGCAACTGGAGTGATCCCTGGGGTGAACTTTCTGTTACCCATCCACTCGTCAAGATTTCTCTTGAAGAGGGCCAGCAAGGTGCTCTGTTTGACATGAATGGGAAGCTTATTCCAGAGTGTGAGCAGTCTTTGGGAAATGAACCTGTCCCTCCAGCATGTTCTGTTAATTGTGGTAATGAGGTTGTGATCTCTGGAGCATGTGGCATGGAGGAATTGGGATTTCTTTAGGTGTAGCATTTCAAGTAGGGTTGGGTCGGACATGGCTTTGTAAGTCAAGCAGAGATCACCTCTAAGTAGATAAGAGACTGAGAACAGCTAAAGTTTCGTGTAGGACATGTGTTTAAGGCCTAGGATCTTTTTTGTAAGGTACTTTTGTGGTCTCTCCAGCTGTTGTAGGTATCTGGTCAGGTACATTCCAAACAGGGCATTATATTTGATGATTGGTCTAATGCGGGATGAGTAGAGAGGGATGATGACCTCTTTCTTCCTGGATGTGAAACCTTTGGTTATAAGATGTGTCACATAGAAGGACTTTCTGACCACGATGGCACTGTGGTGGTCGAAGGTGAGGTGGCTGTCGACCTGGGTACCCAGATCTCTTACGGACCCTTCAATGTTCAGTGGACTCTCATCAATGTGGTAATTCGTGGGAACTCAGTTTTTTCCAAAGGGGATATAATGCATTTTTTGGCGTTAAGCTTCAGGCCATAGTTCCAACACAAGTCATTGGTCTCAGAGAGTCCTTCTGTACGATGTCTGCATGAGTTGGGGAGTTGATAATGACTCCTAGCTTGCAGTCATCAGCAAACCTGGTCAGCCAGAGTCCTTCTGTGTTGGCCTGGACTTCTGAGAAATAGATGCCAAACAGGAGAGGGCCCAGGACCAAGCCCTGTGAGACTTCACTCATGACTGGTTGACAGTCTGACTTGGAATCCGCAACTTTCACTCTGTGGGTCCTGTCTGTGAGCCAATTTGCAACCCACCTATTGATGTAAGGGTTGATACCTAGTTTGCTGAGTTTATCAATGACAGCTGAGTGGGAAATGGTATCAAAGGTCTTGGTCAGGTCGAGGTAGGCTGTATGCACTGCCTTACCCTCTCCACAGCCTTGGTGACTGCCTCAAAGAAGTCAACCAGGTTCATCAGGTAGGATCTCCCCTTGACAAAGCCAAACTGTGTGGGGTCAAGAGTTTGGAGATATCTTTGTTAAGCAGGTCCATGATGGCGCGCTCCATAACTTTGCATACCAGACACATCAGGCTAATGGGGCAATAATTACCAGGGTCTGTAGTTGCTTCCCCTTTATGGAGTGGGATGACTGTAGCAGTGCACCCTTTGTTAGGGACATAGCTTGAGGTAAGGCTGCGATTGAACAGGACACACAGATGGGGTGCCAGTTCATTCTGTAGCTCATGTAGGACGCAGCCAGGGATATTATCAGGTCCCATGGATCCTGTATTCTTAGCTACTTCTACCTGTGCCACAGAAATGGTGGGTACCGGGCTGGTATTGTGATAGGGCCCCTTGGGGGGAAGGGGTTAGCACTGAATCTGTTGGCCAGTATGTTGGCTATATCTGTTGGCTGAGTATAGGAGGTGCCATTGTGCAACAACTCAGAGCAAATCTGGGTATTGCTTTGGAGGTTTTTGATATAGCTATAGAAGGCTTTGTGGTTGTTTTTGGTGTCAGTTGCAATTCTGCCTTCATAGCTGGCTTTAGAGGATTTGATAAGGGATCTCAACTTTTTGTTGAGCCTGATAAGGGAGGTTTTCCAGTCTTGTGACTTTATTTTTTTCTGAAACAATTTCTTCTTCCTGTTGTAGAGTTTATTGATGGCTGAAGACCACCAGATTGGCTTCCTTTTTTGGAGGAGAGCGTCTTAGTTCTATTTGGTATAGCAAGGTCCATACATTTGTGTACATGCTTGTACAGTGCATTGGTGTATGATTCTGCAATTGTGCAGCTATTTTCCATTGGCATGGGTGCCAAGAAGTTAGCCATCTCTGTTTTTAGGAGCCCAAAGTCAGATTTAGAGAAGTTTTTCAGTGTGGTCACCTTAGCAGAGGTTGTAGGTGAGATGGAGATTTCCATAGTGATCAGTCTGTGGTCAGATTTAACCAGAGAGGAATTGAGCAACAGTCTCCCATGTTGGTGATAACCAGGTCAAGCATGTTTCTTCCTCTAGTGCAGGACAGAATGAGCTGTTCCAGGGCATTGGAAATGATAAATTCCAGAAAGCATTGGACCTGTACATTGGTACTTGAATAGTTTTTCCAGATGATGGAAGGGTAGTTGAAGTCACCCAGTATGAGAGTATTGGGTTGGACCTTGATAGACTCCAGGATGCTTAGGAACTTGGAGTGAGAGTCTCGGGACATGTTTCAGGTTCTGTAGCAGGCTATGACTTGTATCATACCCAGTGCTAGCTGTACCTGAAATATGTTGGATGCATTATTCTGGGCTACCAGTCTAGATGTGTGCGTATCCTATAAGAATATGGAGACACCACTGACTTTGGTGCTTGTGGACGTATTCTGGGGCCAAAAGGTCTGGAATGAGTTGTAGCCTGGGAGTGCAGGGGTGATTTCTGCCTCTTTAAACCAGGTCTCCGTTACAGCACAGATGTCAACATTCTCCATTTTGAGGAGAGCTTCGAGCAAGTGCATCTTGAGATTTAGACTTCTAGCATTGAGCAGCATGACTCTCAGATTGCATTTGTTTGTAGCTGTTATGGTGGAATTTTGGCCTTTGGAACACTACCTAAAAAAGGCACTTTAGGGGTAGCAAGAGCCTTAGCCAGTACCCGGAATCCCAGGGGTGACAGATGCAGGCCGTCTCTGGCAAAGCATCGAGGTCTGTCGATCATCTTGTCCCAGGCAGATACTGGATCCCCTTAGAATGACACCAGAAACTTAGCCAATTGTTGAAGTCAATCATTTTCTGCTTGTACTGTGGTATCATTCTGGGTGACTGTAGAATACTGCTTAGGACTAGGGTCATACCTGCCTGAGCCACATAATCCAAGAGTTCCATCATATCTCTTTTCATGAAATCCAGGGAGGTACATCTCAGGTCATTCACACCGACATGGACAATGACTGAGTCATATTTGTACTTGTGGAATGACTTGAGTGCATGTGTTATGTGGCGGATCCTGACACCTGACAGACAACTGACTGTCACCTTCTCCTTGTTCATCCTAGTGAGTGGGATATCAGTGTGCTTCACAATTGAATCTCCTATGATTAGTACATTGGGCTTAGGTTGAGGGTCACACTGTGGTGGTGAGCTATGTGTTCTGGGGTTAGTGTTGTGTTGTGGTGGTGGAGTACGTTTCTGTCTCTGGGCTCTCTGTTGTTTGGGTAAGTTTTTATTGAAAGCCTCCATGAAGGTGGGTGTATGGTTTGTCTTTCTATGTGTTGGTTGTGATGGTTGGTGTTTTGGAGGGCTGTGTGTTCTATGTAGTGAGTTGCAGGTGTTGACCTTCTCCTCTTGACCAGCTGGTCCAGTCTTGGTTGGAGCATGCACTGCTTCCAGTTTGATGATATAAGTGCATCTCTTACATGTATGAGCGTTGGGAGGGACAGGGTTGTCTGTGTACATTATTGCCACACTGTCTCAGAATGCCCATTTTAGAGGACTTGCATTTGGAAGAGATCCACTCTTTAGAATACTCTTTATACTCTCACCCCCTTTTTGCATGTACTCCTCTTTGCTTTTATCCTGAAATGTGGCATATTTTAACATTTTAAACTTTGTAGCAGGGATCTTCCTTGATCTTCTATTAGAGCTCTGTTTCTCACAGGTTAACATTTGTTTTTTATACTGAATTATGTCTGTCTTTTGCAGCTTAACTGCTTTTGCTGTGGATTCTGGTTCCACATTATGCATTTAGTTAACATGGATAGCATCCAGTGATGTGTCCCTGTATCATCTCACCCACTTCTGCTGTCAGCCCTCTTTTCACACCAGAAACCATCAACACAAAGTATACTGCTATCTAAACTCTCTGCCAGACATTATATAAAAATCTGTATTTTCTTTAAATATTAATCATACCTCCTTTGATCCACAAACTTTTCTAAACTTACAATCTCTTCTATCTTATTTTCACTCCTCTGCAAGGTATGATTTTGGTTAGATATCTGTTGGCTTTAGATAGACTTCTGTAATTCAGCAAGCCACATTTTTATACAATTTACAGTAAGTACACACAAAGACTTTGCCTCCAGCACCATTGTACTGTGAGTCTATAAGTTTTCCACCCAGTGCAATTCATTTTGCACCAAGGTTTCTTTTACCCATTATAGTCAAGACTCTTCTTGAAGCACAATTTTATTTATATCCCAGGCTTGCATAGTAAACCTAAACAGACTTTCAGTTAGGTACCTATTTTCTTATGCAGATCTGTATCATTTTATTCATACTCATTTGAACAAGATTAGCAGCTATTTGTCTATTTTACTTTTTCTTTTTCAGCTGCTTAAGGTCAACTATTATCTCCTTCTGACCTTTTTTGCAATCAACCACTATTCTTTCTGCATTTACCAGTTGTCTTTTATAGTGTGATTCCATTTATATGAAAATGTTAAATACCATTTGGTTTAATTTCACAGTTCCCACAGCAATACTGCGTTTGCTTTCTGCTTCATTCAAATATTTTCTGTACCTTTTTGCACATTTGAGATCTCTTCCCTAAAAAAGTCAAGTCTCTTGGTCCATTATCACAGAACCAAGCCTCTTACTAAACCAAGAAGCTGTGATACTAAAAGGAATGGACTGTTTTTTTCTCTTTTTTGCCATTCATTTCAAGAGCTTTGGGGGTATGTGGATTGAGTAGTTTTGCAGAAGTCCTTTGTTTTGTTATTAACATGAAGAGCTGAGGGGGTGGGACCACCACTGGTTTTGTCCCTGAAATACAGCAGACAAGTGTTGAGATGTCACTTCACACAGATGGGTCCACCACTGACATTAGAAACTACAGAGCCATTAGCCAGACTAGTCGCATCTGCAAAGCCATGGAATCTATCATAACTGACCTAATTAATAATGATATCGAAAATCTTATAAAGCATGATCCCCAGTAGTTCAGCTTTGTTAATAGTTGATCCTGTGTACTGAATCTGGTCAGCTTCTTTGAGAGACTATCACAAGTTGTGGAGAGGGGACATGTCTTAGGGTTTTGACACTATACCTCCTGTGACGACCCACCACTGGACCAGTAATAATGGATTCTCACCGCTTGCAACAGCGGGGGATGTACACTGGGAGGATAACAGGTACACACACAGTATTTTCAGATGCACAGTCAGTCAGTCAGAGGCTGGTTTCTACCTCTTCCTCCAGATCCCCAGCAAGAGTCCTCACTGGCATAGCTATAGAGTTCAGATCTCAGCTGAGTGACCAAGCCAAGAACTCCAGCACCCTCTCTGCCTAACCAGTGCCTCATGTCCCTGCCCAAGCAGTTGACACACACACTCTTTGAAGTTTGATTTACATAGACGCATGCACACACACACGCGCACACACACACACACACACACACACACACACACACACACACACACACACACACACACACACACACACCTGGGAAAGGCTGGCACAGGTTTACTAGCTATGCCCCCTTCTGCCCAGTCTATAAAGTAGTTATCACTGCCACCGGCCAACTCGTTATCAGCTACTTTAAGGCCCTCAACAAAGGCTGTCCAATCTTACTGTGTAATATTAATGTTAATATTAATATTAATATAAATGGTAGTTTGACCAAGAGCAAGGCTATTAGGAGTGGCTCACACAGTGTCACCAAATAAATATACAAGTACTCTCAAAACCTAAATTTCTCTAGACAGATCAGCCACAAAGAAAGGTTTAGATATATTTAGTAAAAAATAATAAAAGAACAAGAAAATACTCAGTATATAATCACAGTGACATCAGAGTTCAAAATCACAGGAAGCATTTAAAACAACATTGCAGGACAGTCTCAAATAAACGAAAGTATCTAAACTAAACCTTGCTATATTTCTGACTATATCCAAGAGAATTATACTGTTCCCTAGAAACTTACAGAGCAAGGCAGATGTTGTGGGGAATGGCTTTTGTCAGGTCCAAGACAGAATACAGGATATCCCATCTCACTAAGAGATTCCTCAAATTAATATCTCAAATATTACTGCTGGGATAGCTTGCAAAATGACATCATTTCTTGTCATCTAACTCTATCCCAGGTGGAACCCCCACTGCTGGAAGCTTGGCAGTATTTAGCATCTACCTGTGAAAATACATAGACTTCAGATCTTTGGCAGATGCTGGAAGTCATAAAACAATTGCATTCCTTTAAACTTTCTGAGGTAGTAATTAGTTCACTCTGAACACAATACAGAAAGGTTCCTAGTACAGACATTATGTCTGCGGTCTAGTCTATAAAGTAATTTAATTTCAGCTAATTTTCTGAAGTTACCTGTATTCAAGTTTCCTCTGCTAAAACGTATACATAAAAATTTACAATAGTGCATGTACATTTCTGTTCTCTTCCAGCAGAGCACACTGTGGTTATATTTTAAACACAAGCAGTTTATAAAATACCTTTTTAATACGTCTGTACAGACCAGTTTGATATACACATGGCATATAGTTCTAAAACAGGTGTAACTAAAGCATCTTATATAAATTATGTTGATATTCACAAATGACATATAATTATTTACAAATTTTCAGTTAGCTGTGCTAGCAGTATCTCCTTTCATCACACCCCCTACTAATATAATAGAAAAGCTGAAGGAGCTCTAAATTGACTCTTTAGTTAGGTAGAAAGAAAAAGGGATAAGGATTAAAACTCATTTAGTGTTAAGTGGTAGGGGCATTCTAAGTAAACAAGAAAGTAACCAGTGGTGCTCTTCAAGGCTTCATGCTAGGACCCCTACTATTTGGCATCTACTTTGAACATCTCCAATTTACAAATGGGAATCTCTGGCTAACCAAGTCTGTGGATGACTGCAAACTCATCCTTATGCCTGCCTCTGACATGCAGAAGTAACAACTGGATCTTACATATGTCAACAATTGGTGCTCACACATGGGTTAAAACTAAATGATAAAAAGTACAACATAATGGGATTTGGTAAACAATGTCTTCATCCTGCTTATAGTATAGACAACACCCCACTTCAAAATAAAAGTGTGGAATGAGACTTTGGAACATGGAAAGATAGTTACCTTTCTTTTGACCATCACATTCAGTAGCTAGGAAGTTTTTTTTACTTGGTGCATCTGATTACAAAATGTATTTCAACAAGATTCAAGGAAGCCCTTGCCCCTCTGTATTCCACATTGATTAGACTTATTATCAAATTCAATGCCCTTTTAGGATGTATCTTACTAGGCATAGCATGTAAATGGAAAGACCACAGAGGTTCCTAACTAAAAATAAAACAGTGTTAAAAAACAAGAGCTGCCAGAGGGGCTGGAAGCAAGGTCCCTTTATTCACTGTCCTATATACTCCTTAAGGGTTATCTGTGTCTTGCCTTTCAAGCTATTATGGACCAGTAGTCCAAGCCTTCGTGTACCTCCACAAATCAAAGAGTCCCACTAATACTAGAATCAGGTATCTAAATCTGCTTCTGTAAATAAACAGAATATAGTGGAGAGCAGATATGTCGCTCAATGCCTGCCCCTTCCCTAACTTCCATTCTAAATTAAGCAACATGGCACACTATTTTCCTTCAGAAAAGAGTTAGACAACTGATTCACCTGGGTATAGCTGGCCTGTTTCTCCTTGAAGAAGAAGAAGGCAATTTTTAAGGAAACACTGGCAAGGTGTAAATGGCCACAGGGCCCTGTTGCCTTATATTTTCTAATTCTGATTCCATATGCAGTAATTTCAGATCATATTATTGCTTTAAAAGCCATCCAACTAAAATATAAAACTGGTGGTTACAATAAACTATTTTCAAAGAAATTAGAATTAATTGCTTTAATTTGGGTTATTTGTACCTAGATCTTGTAACTACCCATCCATCATCCATCTCTTTTCTGACAACCTACTTTATCCTTTGCAAAGTCATGGGGATGCCTCAGGTTATCCCAGCAACCAGTAAGTGCAAGGCATTGAAATATGTTCTGGACGAGTTGCCTGTCTATCACAAAGTGCACACTCTCACCAACTTGCACACTACATGTACACCTACAGGTGAGTTGTAGAATGCCATGTCACCTACACTATTTCTTTGGGAGGTGAGAAAAAACAGAATGCCCAGGGAAAACCCACATAGATGCAGAGAGGGCATGCTGACTCCACACAGAAGGCACACCAATCAAGCATCAGCCCAGAGAAACTTTTGCAATGAGGAGATGGTATTTATAACTGTGCTAGTCCACCTCCCCAGATCTTGTTACCAATCCACATTAAAATACCGGAAACATGCAATGTCTTTTTCCTCCCCATATCTTGTTACCAATTCACATTAAAATACTGGAAGTATGAGAATTTCTTCTCAAATGAACTGAAAATAACCAAACAAGGATTTCTTCGAAAATGAAGTAAAAAAAAAAAACAAAATAAAAGTGTGGAGTAATTAAACAGGGTGTAAAAAATAAGTACCTATCCTGGAGGAAAATATGATAATTATGAAATATATGGGTATAAACCTTAGCATCAAGTTTAGCCAGATAATAAGAATCAGTGAAGCTATGGCCATCTAAATATGACTGAAAAAGCTTCCCTTGTTTTATTTGATAAAAAATACAACACTGAGAAGATGATTTATTATTATAATTTACAGGATAGTGCTCTAAGCCATCTTATTTGGTACTGAATTACTTTTAAACCTATGTAAGACATAATAAAATATTTTGAAAAGGCAGAGTAAGTCATAAAAGTGCAAATGTACAACTTACAGAAGTAAATGCAATATTTTACTTGATATGTAATATGAATGCTCTGTATACAATATTCTCTGTAACCAGAAGTAATTAATGGCTGCTGATCATAAGTGTGATGCACAACTGCACTGAGCTGTTGTGCGGTTTAACTCCCATATCACAACCCAGCAAGATTCATAAAAGGAATTGCATTTAGTGGAATTTAGACATACACAGCTGAACCTCCAGTAGTCCAGGTACACAGCTGCACAGATTTTTGCAGGATGTCCAGATTTTTCCCTCATATTTCAGTATGTTTCTCATAAAATTGTGGTTTCCTAGCCAACCACTGGTAAATCATTCATAGTTGAAGTCAGAAAATAATGACAGACATTTAAGTTTCAGACTTCATTCCCTTCAAAAAATTCATGTTAATGCAAAACCTGTTATTCTATCAACTTTCTAAGTTTGTAAGAGGAATATTTAAAAAGTGTCCTTATTTTTGGTCCTTTGTCCCCCATTATTTATGGCTTTATATAGATTTCTTGCTCTACGATGTTGAGAGGTATGTACAACTGGTATACAAGTGGGAACCCAAAGCAGGGCCTGCAAGTAACAAACATGAATCCTGGAGTATTCTCTGAAGGGACAGGCATAATTTATGTTAGTGTAATGACGGAGATATCACAGATATAAGAAAACTAGCGAACCTGATGACTTTTTATTGGTAATGCCATAAGTGGCAGCCACTGGTTGATCAGCAGCATTACTAGCGGAAGAAGTATGGGGGAGCACAAAGATTTATTTAATGAAGGAAGCAGAAGAATATCCTGGTATAGCATACAGTGCACAAACACACCACAATTCAAACATCACCCTGTCACAGCTCCTGGAATAGCATACAGTGCAGACACACACCACAACTCAAACATCACCCTGTCACAGCTCCTAGAATAGCATACAGTGCAGACACACACCACAACTCAAACATCACCCGGTCACAGCTCCTGGAATAGCATACAGTGCAGACATGCACCACAACTCAAAATTCATCCTGTCACAGCTCCTGGTATAGCATACAGTGCAGACACATACCACAACTCAAACATAACCCTGTCACAGCTCCTGGAATAGCATACCTTGCAGATATGCACCACAACTCAAACATCATCCTGTCACAGCTCCTGGTATAGCATACAGGGCAGACACTCACAACTCAAATATCACCCTGTCACAGCTCCTGGTATAGCATACAGTGCAGACATGCACCACAACTCAAACATCATCCTGTCACAGCTCCTGGAATAGCATACAGTGCAAACATGCACCACAACTCAAACATCATCTTGTCACAGCTCCTGGTATAACATACAGTGCAGACATATAACACAACTCAAACATCATCCTGTCACAGCTCCTGGAATAGCATACAGTGCAGACACACACCACAATTCAAACATCATCCTGTCACAGCTCTTGGTATAGCATACAGTGCAAACATGCACCACAACTCAAACATCATCTTGTCACAGCTCCTGGTATAGCATACAGTGCAGACATGCACCACAACTCAGACTTCATCCTGTCACAGCTCCTGGCATAACATACAGTGCAGACACACACAACTCAAACATCATCCTGTCACGGGTCCTGGTATAGCATACAGTGCAGACAAGCACCACACCTCAAACATCACCCTGTCACAGTACTTTGACATCAGCAAGTTCCTGACAAATGGAAGCAGCTCAAGCACTAGATAATTTTGTTTAAACAATATTAAATTAATATATCATGAGTCATTCCTTCATATGATGATGGAATAAAGCACAGCCTTGGAACGCTGCTATCCCCCCTAACTGAAAGGCAGTTTTTGAGTGCCCTGCTGAGCCTGCATGAAGGTAACTACTCAGTAACAAATACACACTGATTCAGAAGTAAGGCAAAGTAATGTGCTGTACTGTAGCTTACCACTGAAATATTGCATGGAATGTACTGCTAGCGGTCCCAAATACAAGTGTAACTACAGACAAAACAAACAAAAATGTGTGCAAACAAAAAAGCTCAGAATATTAGCTTAGGAAGTGTTACCAGTTTTAAGTTAACATAATCCAAAAACACAAATAAAACTGAACACCAGAAAACACAGAGCTCAGTGGAAAGATTGCAAAAATCTTTTATTAACGCTACTAGTACCTCAGCTCAATACCTTCAAGGAATAATGAACCATGTTAGCAGCAGTCTTATACAAAAAGGTGAGTCATTTAACACATAATTAAACAATTACCTAACTAATTACCCCACGAAGACCCAGTGGAATAACAAACTGCCCTTAAAAAGACATACACAATATAAAGAAAAAATACATACATTATCAAATATGCATCAAATGGTATGAGCAAAAACCACCCCTTCAATAAACCCAGCAACACTTTTTAAATATTTTATAACATTTTTAATGTGCAAATTTTTTCATATGAAAAATAACTAACAGTTTGTTTACAAATTCACCTCCAAATTCATCCCCCTAGGATATAAGGTTCTAAAATTGGGTCTATATTAGATCACTGAGCGCTTAAAAAAGCGAACGTTGATTAATCGACCCTATGTAAGCAAAAGCTTACAATTTTGAACTGTCAGAACAGCGATTTTTTTTCCTAGGGAAAAAAATTGCTGTTCCAACAACAACAACAAAAAAAAACATGCTTTAAACATTACATTAATTGGGGGGCTTTGCCCCCCACACCCCCCTACTTAAATATACCAACTCCGAGACCGCACTACAGTGCTAAAAACGGCAAAGTAATGAAGCAGCCAAGCTAATTCTTTCCCAGGGATATTTTGCCGTTTCAGGCTTTTGAGTTCGATCAAGACGCATTTGAAAGAATGCGTCTTTGGTCTTCTAATAGGGAACCCTAAAATTCACAATGAACCTTGTTTCCAATTGCAAAAGATTCTGAGAAAAAACATTCCCAACATGTTCATCATATGCTGGCCTAGCCAATACCCCAAAGAAAAAACTGTCACTGATCTCCGAATCATGTGTTTTAAGTTAACATAACTCAGATTGTCACATCATATATAAACAAGATGCTCGATAGGTTATGGGAGAAATGGGTCCTAAAGGTAATAATCACAGTATGGATTGAAAAGTGTATTCTTGATGGCTGGAGAATAAGTCTTCTAATGTTTGTGGACATTCACAACTGTGAGAAGGATAGAGGTATCATGCTCCTGTCATATTGTATGAAAGTGCTGGAGATGGTGACTGATAAGGGAAAATGCACAGAAGTAGATAGTAAGATGGGAGATAAGCAGTTGAGATTCAGATTAGGATGCAGCACAACTGACACCATATTTGCAGTGAGACAGAGAAGAGGAGGCTGGAGATGAGGAAGGAGTCCAACTGGGTATTCCTAGACTTGGGGAAAGCATTTGACAAGTTTCCATGAAAACTGATATGTGCAGTCCTGGAAAACTCAGGGTCCAATGACACAACTATGAACAGTGTTTGGACTTACAGAGAGATGCCCATTGGGACTGGATATGCATCAGTGTTCAGCTCTGAGACCACAGTTGTACATACTGATGCTAGACTACATTAGCAAACAAGTCAGAGGGGACAGATCAACAAAGCTGCTATATGCACATGATGTGGCATTACAGGCAGACTCAACATGAACATCATCAAATGATAAGGGAATGGAATGCAAAACTAAAGGTTGCAGTGCAGAGACAGAATGATAAAGAAGAAAGTCATCAAATCATAAGAGATGTCAACAAACATCCACAAAACATCAAGAGTGGATGGATGGAGTACTTCCAGTAACTTCTGTATGAAGACAATCTCAAAGAAGCTGTACTGTACTACACAGCCTGCAATAAAAGAGGAAAAAGAGCCCACTATAGATGATATAAATACAGCACTAAGGAAAATGAAGTCAGAAAAAGCAGCAGGCTCAGATGTTGTCACAGCAGATATGACCAAGATGTTGGGTAAACTGGGGAGAAATGACATTTGAGGGTACTCATAGCAGTATGGAGAGAAAGACAGATCCAAGATAACTGGAGAATAAGAATTCTAGTGCCATTGTACAAGAGCAAGCACAAAGATGATATTCACAAGTGTGGGCAGTATCACTCGTCTTATGTGCATTAAGAAGACAATGAGGCTTGGGTGCTCATTTAAGTAGTTTATTGTATACAAACACTTCAGGATGGTTGGCAGGAACATTGACCTTAAACAAACTATCTAACTAACAAACTTGACTACTTACTTGCATGCTCTCACTCTGGCTGCTCACTCAAAATGACACTCTTGCTTGCACGTGCTCAATACTTATATGCACTTGCCCAGTGACTGGAATGCTTCTTAAAGGTATATCACACACACTGCTCTACAACTTTCCTCTTTACTGAGCTATCTCATGTAAATAATGACATTTCAATAAGCAATATTTATACAGACACTAATAAAGAAAACAGTCATGTCCAGGTTGCCATGTATCTGGAACTAGGTCTCGAGATGCGACCTGATCTCGTAACATAATAGTTAGGACTGGGTTTAGCAAGAAGGACAGTCACTGAGGAATGTTCTGCTTGAGGAGTCTTGGGGATTTTCTCAGGAACAGGGATTGCTGATGGAATGTCCTCTGGAATAGGAACATTGGACAAGCCCCTCTGAGAACTAGAGTCTTTATCACAGGCAAGATGCTGTAACATTGGTTCAGGCACTGGTAACAAATGCTTCCAATTTTGTCTGAATTCCATTCCTTGTGATTCCATAATGTACGGTCTTGGCTCTTGACACAAACTTTTCACAAATCTGATGCGATCAAAACCTTTTGACTTCTGAATTCTCACTATCTCCCCTTTTTGTAACGAATGGAGCAGTTTGCTAATTTTATCATAGTAAGACTTCTGGGACAAACTCTTCTTCAGCAGTTGGGCTTTTTTTTGCTTTTTTGTTCTTTGCACATGGAACGAATGAATTGCGGCTGATTGGTCATGTGGTTCTGGTTTGTCTCGACATAAGTCTCTGGGCAGGTGAACCAAGATGTTTATCACGAGGAATGTTTCTGAGGTTTAACAAGTTTAGAAAAACATTGGTATTGCCACATCTGGATTTCTCTAACAGCTGTTTTACACTTTGAAAGGTACGTTTAGCCAAGCTGTTTGACTGAGGGTATTCAGGTCTACTCTTAATACGAACAAAGTCCCATGCTTCTGCAAATTTCTTGAACTGCTGATTTGTAAACTGTGCACCATTGTCAGAAAGAACTCTGTGTAGACTACCATGGACAGAAAAATGTCAATTAGTAATTACAGTACTAGAAGTTAGGTTGGGAAGCAGGTCAATCTTGAACCAATTTGAATAAGAGTCTACTAACACCAAGCAATGTTGACCATTCCACTCAAAAATATCTGTGGCTACTGTCGACCAAGGTAGTTCAGGAATCTGGCTTAACTGAAGTGGTTCTTTTTGTTGATGCGGCTTTGTACTATTTCAGACTGAGCAAGATGAAAATACTTTCTTAATATCCCTTTACATAGAAGACCAAAATACTAGACCTCTCACCCTTCTTTTGGTAGAATCAGTTCCTGGGTGGCCATGGTGCAAGATCTTAATGTACACTGGTTGCAAGGATGTTGGAACAAATACTTTAGGACCTTTCATGATGATACCACAGTCTGACAAAATCTCATCTCTGTATGGAAAATACTGCTGTAGTTCTACTAGTCAACAAGACTGCTTTGAAGGCCATCCTCAACTGATAAAGTGGTTGAGCTTCTGGAGAATTGGATCTGAAGCTGTGAGCGTTCTGGGCTCATCAAGACATGTGGAAAAAAATGTATCACTTCCATGACTTCAAAATTAAGTTGCTCATTGTTATGCTGTTTTGTGGTTTTCCTGGGTGATCTGGATAAGGTGTCAGCAAGATAAAGAAGATGGCCTTTTGTGTAAACAAGATTGAAATTGTACTTCTGCAATTTGAACATCATGCATTGCAGTCTGGTAGGAGGTGTATGCATAGGCTTTCTCAAAATAGTAACGAAAGGGTAGTGGTCAGTTTCAATCTGAATAGGTCGACCATAAATATAATCATGAAACTTCAAACATGCAAGCACATGCTGGACATACTGCTTCCTGGTCTGGGTAAGAGTTCTCAATGCATAGGCTACTGGTCTACCCTCTTGAAGAATAACTGCACTTAGACCAAACTTAGAAGCATCACAGGAAAGAGTAACTGGTTTGTGAACATCATAGTAGCTGAGAGTTGGTGGACTAGCAATTTTCTGTTTCAGGATATCAAAAACTCTTTGGTGCTGTTCTGACCATGATCAAATTACATCTTTGCATGTCAACTGTCTTAGCAGTGCTGAAAATTGGCTTAAACCTGGAATAAACTTGACACGATAATTGACCATGCCTAGAAAATTTTGTAGGGCTTGAACATTGTCTGGAGCTGGCATCTTGGGAACTGCTGTTTGCTTGGAAGGCTCTGGTCATAAGCTGGAATTGGTAAACAATTGACCAACATAAGTAACTTCTTGTAGCCTGAATTTGCACTTCTGAGGATTCAACTTGACTCAATTCACATGCTCTTTACAGAACTTTCTTGAAGTTTCTGTCATGTTTGACTTCACCATTGCCTCGTTCTAGAATATCATCTACATGGACACCAGAAAAAATTTGCTCCATCGCATGCTGAAAGACTTCACTGGCCGAATTTATCCCAAATGGCATTCTCAGAAATCTGTATCTCCTAAATGGCGTACAGAATGTGGTTAACAATGAAGATTTTCGGTCAAGCAAAATTTGCCAAAATGAACTTGTTGCATCTAAGACAGAAAAAACATTGGTGTTTGACATGAAGGCAACATCCTCTTCGGCTTTGCACATTGGATGATGAGGCCTTTTTAATGCTTTGTTCAGATCTTTTGGATCAATACATATTCTAATATCATCTGAGCTTTCTTATGATCTACCACCACAGAGGATACCCATTTAGTAGGTTCTTGTACTGGACAAATTATCCCTAGCTGCACCATGCTGTCTAGCTGGGGTTTGACTCTACTCTGCATAGCTAATGGAACTTTCTGTGTTGGTCTGATAACTGGGCTGACCTCAAGGTCTAACTTCATGGAGTACACAACTGATAGTTTGCCTAGTTTGTCTGCAAAAATATAGCATACTCAGGAAAAAATAGTTTGTGAGAAATTTGAGCTGTTGTCATTCAGGCTTACATGGTGGACTTCTTTATTAAATGAAAGCAGTTCCATTTTCAAAATGTCTCTGAGGCCTAATAATGCCTGCACATGTTCATAGGTTCATAGGTTCATAGGTTAGTACTAGGCTAACTGCCCTTGCGAGCCATGTCCCTTGACTATGTACAACTGGAAGCCATAGCTGTTCCCAGCAGATTAGAAGCACTACTGAGCCCTTGGTTTGAATGTCTTCACTACCATAAGTAACAAGATTCGAACTCTTTGTTAAATCAAGTTGTTCTGTAGCTTCTACTCTAGCACACGTTTCTCCTGACATAACATTGCACTTTGAGCCAGTATCTATTCTGAGCTCTACAGGACTCCCATTAATCCAAATAGTACAAAAGATTTTGTTTTTTGCCCACAAATCTACTGCATTGGCTGTTTCACCAAACACAAACACCATCAACATAAAAAGTAGGGTCGCAGCTTTCTAATTGATCAACTTGCCTCTTGGAATGCCCTCTTTTAATAACAGAATGTGCTTTATTTGATTTACAAAACCTTTTGAAATGATTCCACATATTGCAAGAATGACACTGCTGACTAAAAGCTAAGCACTTTTCTCTTTTAGGTTCATGATTACCACCACATTTACGACACTTGACTATGATGCTGGGTGGGGGCACATGTTTTGACTTTGCTGAATCACCCTTATGCTTCACTGAGCATGTCCTGGAATTTGCTGGAAAGACTTGGGTTTCCCAGAGACTGTTACAGGACCTGCAGTGGCTACCATATGCTTGGGCCTGTTTCTTTTAACCACATGCTACATACTATCAACATGAGCTTTGCCACTGTGTCTTCTGCAGCTATTCTCAGTTGTAAGCATACTTGTGTGCCTTTCTGTAAGCTCATACATATCTGACAAATCTCAATTGCCTTATTTATCATCAGATCACTGTCTTGAAGCAAAATCTTTCTCACTGTGTCACTATTAATGCCACATACAAGCCTGTCCTTTATCAACTCATCTCTCAAATCACCAGATCTGCACATTTTAGCCTTATTATTCAAGTCAGTTATATATCCTGCAAAAGTTACACCAGGCTTTTGATCCCTTGTGTAAAATAAGTGACTTTCCATTGTAATATTCATTTGAGGGTTACACATTTTTCTAAGTTAAGCACTCAGGTTCTTCAGGCATTTCAGCCAGTACCACAATATTGCAGCCTTCCCCCTTCCCTGCAAACACAGCAGGTGCATACAGAAATTAAGGCTGTCTTTCAATGGCCTCTGAACCATCTAAATTAAGCAGAATACATGATTTTGTACGTGCGTCTTTGTCAGAAAAAGCAGCCTGTATGGAAATATGGTATTCCTGCTGAAACACTCCAATTTTCTGTAATACTGTTACCAAACATAAGTGGTGCAGGTCTGCAAAAACCTTTTGCTATGCCCACAGATTGTAGTAAAACACAATTCAAAATAGCCCTTGTAATTATTTACGAGTATGCACATACATCGGGTACTTGTAATAATATTCAAATATACAACAAACACTTCAAAACACTGTACTCTGCGAGATAGTCTTCAAAATAACTATGTTTTGTGAAATATTCTTTGAAATGACTGTACTTTGTGAAATAACTGCACTGTAATACTGCACACACTTGCAAACACTTTGCACACTTCAGATACTTTGAATAGCTTTAGTTAATATGAAAAAGTAGTACATACCGAAAAAATACGGTCATCTTCCCTTTTTTGTACATTTTATGAGATTCAGATATTATTTCAAACATTTTCATAATTATTTTGAATATTTTTATCAATATGTCACAGTTTTGGACATTTCGTTTAATAAGAAATTCGTTTTGAGCATTCTGAGAGCTATATTTTATGTTTGTAGTGAAAGAAATAATTTAAGCGAGTTTTAGTACCTGGAATTTGTTTCTGACCTGTTTTGTGAGTCATTTGAGCAGTAGGGATGATCTACTCCTATATAGTCCTCCAACTTTAACCAGTTGCCTCATGGCTGTAACTCTGGATACCATTCTGACACCATGTCGCTCTTGTCGTATACATTAAGAAGACGTTGAGGCTTGGGTGTTTGTTTAAGTAGTTTATTGTATACAAACACATCAGGATGGATGGCAGGAACAATGAACTTAAACTATCTAAGTAACTGACTACATATGCATGCTCTCACTCTGGCTGCTCACTCAAAATGGCACTCTTGCTTGCACATGCTCAGTACTTATATGCATGTGCCCACTGACTGGAATGCTTCTTAAATGTATATTACACACACTGATCTACAGGCAGAAAAGAGGTATCAAAATAGAAGTTATGTTCTTACCATAACGTTCCATGTTAGTTGTCTTCTTCTCGCCTTCTTCTTGCTGGATGGGTTCGGAGCCGACCTCGGCTCCGACTCGGCCACTCTAAAAGCTCGAGAGTTGGTTCCACCGGCTCGAGGCTCCCCTTATATCCCACAATGCTAGGCGAGAGTTACCTCAGATCTCGTTTGTAAGCTAACCCAGCTTATATCAAAACAGTATAACTGTGAAACAGAATCCACCTCTAACAGCAGGAAGAAAAGGGGTGACCTATATCCTGAAACAAGAAAATATGCATAATAGCATATGACTAAGAAAGAGGTGGTAGAAAGAGAGGTCACGATCACAACTCCTCTAGGTCTGTCCAGGCCAGGGGGAAGGAGGGTGGGACGCAAGAAGAAGGCGAGAAGAAGACAACAAACATGGAACGTTATGGTAAGAACATAACTTCTATATGTTAAGTTGTCTATCTCGCCTTCATTCTTGCTGGATGGGACCGCGTCCCTAGCACCTTGTCCCGGTGGCCTAACGGAACAGACTCCTGAGAACAGTGGAACCAAAATTAGCTCTATGCCTAGAAGCTAAATCCAACTTATAATGGGAAATAAAAGTGTGAGGAGTAGCCCAAGTAGCCGCTGCACAAATGGTGTCAATAGGCAGTCTGTCTTGGAAGGCTAGAGAAGTAGCCAAAGCTCTGGTGGAATGGGCTTTAGGTTTATTAGGCAGTTTTTGGTGTCTAATCTCATAAACAAGGGTAATCAGAGATGTTAGCCATCTGGATAAAGATACCTTTGAAACTGGAAGTCCCTTTCTGCTTTCCGCATAGGAGACAAACAGCTGATCAGATTTTCTGAATCGTTTCGTCCTGTCCAAGTAGTACCTTAATTGACGATGAACATCCAGGTAGTGTAATTTTTGTTCAGACCTATTTGAATACTCCGGGAAAAAGACAGGGAGGTCAATGCATTGGTTTAGATTTGACGTTGAAACCACCTTAGGCAAAAAGGACGGGTTAGTTCGTAAGGAAACTCTGTCCTTATGGAACACAAGGTAAGGAGAACGACAACTGAGTGCTTGAAGTTCTGAAATTCTTCTAGCTGATGTGATAGCCACCAGAAAGAGAGTTTTCCATGATAATAACTTTAAGGAACATGAAGCTGCAGGTTCGAAAGGGGAAAGAATCAAAGAAGCAAGAACTAAATTTAGGTCCCAAGGAGAAGGAGGATTTCTTACAGGAGGTCTGAGAAGAAAAACTCCTTTCAAAAAGGCTTTGCAGAGTTTGTGGGACATTAGGGCAGATTCAGAAATACCCACATGGAAATTAGAAATAGCTGCCAATTGAACCTTAAGAGTAGATGGAGATGAACCTGCATGGAAGAGTTCAGCAAGAAAATCAAGGACTAGTTGGATGGAAGCGGTGAAAGGATCTATGTCCTTTCCTTGTGCCCAATATGAGAAGCGTTTCCACTTACTCAAATAAATCTTTCGAGTGGAAGATTTATGGGAAGCTATCAAAATATCTCTAACAGAGTGAGATAATTGAGGAAGCCTGGCTACGGTTGGAAGTGGAGGAACCAAGCAGTGAGGTTCAGAGAGGGAGGGAGCGATGAAACTGACCCGACTGATGGATCAAAAGATCTGGAACTAGGTCCAGATTCCACGGTCGCTCCAAAAGAAATCGATGTAGAAAGGGGAACCACACTTGTCGAGGCCAGTAAGGAGCAATGAGGATCAATGAGGCCTTCTGAGCGATAGCTTTCTGTATTACTTGAGAGATCAGTGGGAAAGGAGGAAATGCATACAGAAGTCCCGGGCCAAACTTGGACTAGCGTCCCTGCTGGGTTGGCCTGGTAAAGGGAATAGAGTGAAGTATTCTCTGCACTTGCTGTTTTGGGGAGTAGCAAAAAGATCGCAGCAAGGCTGACCCCACTTGAGAAATATCTCTCTCACTACAGAGTCTTTCAGAGACCACTCGTGAGGCATGAGAATAGCTCTGCTCAACTTGTCCGCAATGTGATTGGACTTCCCGGGATGTGCGTTGCTATCAGAAAACGCTGAGAAGAAATCGCCCATTGCCACAGTCTGAGTGCTTCTCGACACAGGGGTATGATCTGGTTCCGCCTTGTTTGTTGATGTACCACACTACAGACATATTGTCTGTCTGGATTGCAATCGTTCCCAAGGGAAGAGAGTCTTGAAGGGCTTGCAACGCTAAAAGCACTGCTCTCATCTCCAGAACATTTATGTGCAAGTGGCATTCGTTTGGTTGCCATGTGCCCTGGACTGTCCTGCCCTGATAATGCCCCCCCCACCCGATCAGGGAGGCATCCATTGTCAGAGTAGCAACCGGAGGAGGTGGAACAAATGGTCTCCCCAACAGGAGCTGGGGGGAAGACATCCACCACATGAGATGCTTTTGCACGCTTGCGTGATCATAATGGTGTGAGACATTGGAAGTTCCTGGTATGACCATTGAGAAAAGAGCATCCACTGAAGGATCCGCATGTGGTATCTGGCCAATGGGAGGAGAGGTATGGCGCTGCCATGATTCCCAACACCTTTAGAACTAACCTGGCTTTGGCTCTGTTGTTGTTGAGAAGAAGTGACACCAATTTTGAATGTCTGATATCCTTTGGTTCGTTAGTGTTGCAGACATGTTTACAGTATCTAAATTTGCGCCTATGTAGGTAATAGTACGACAAGGCGACAAAACAGACTTTTCGCAATTTATTGAGATACCCAGTTTTTGACAGACGCGAAAAGTGTAATCTCTGGCCATCAGAAGGAGATGCTTGGTGGGAGCTGTGAGGAGCCAGTCGTCCAAATATGGAAACACCTGGAATCCTTGTCGTCTCAGGTGAGAAGCTACCACTGCCATGCATTTGGTAAACACCCGGGGGGCAGTGGTGAGACCAAAGGGCAGGGCCCTGAATTGAAAATGACTGGTTCCCAGCCTGAAGCGGAGGAATCTTCTGGAGCGTCTGTTCATTTTATGTGATAGTACGCGTCCTGAAGGTCTATAGAGCACATCCAGTTTCCTTTTCCCAATAGGGGAAGAATGGATTGCAGCGTGACCATCCGAAATCTTGTTTTCTTGACCGATCTGTTCAAGATACTGAGATCCAAAATTGGTCTCCAGTCCCCTGTTTTCTTTGGAACTAAAAAGAACCTTGAGTAGATTCCGGATCCTTGTTGGTCTGCTGGCACTGGCTGAATAGCTCTTTGCAAGCAGTTTTGAAATTTCCAAAGCTGCTATATCCCTTTGAGCGGGTGGAACATCTGGAAGGGATTTTTTTGACTGATTTGGAAAACGAAGAAAGGGGATGGAATAACCTTCGGAAATGATGGACTGTACCCATTTGTCTTGTGTCAAGGATAGCCAGGCTTCTGGGTACAGTGACAATCTTCCCCCGACTGCCTCCGAAGATGGGCAGTCGGGCAACACCTCAGGGATGCTGAAAGGGCTTGTCAGGAAAGGCTTCCCGATTGCCCTGGTTCTGCGGACCCCCCCTGCCCCTAGGGCGACGTCTACCATTGTTATTCCCACCTCTGCCTCTGGTAGGAAAACGACTCTGTGCATCAGGCGAAGTCCCTTGAGATTGTTTACGGAACCACATCTTTCCACCCTTCTGGCCTTTGGGGTAAGGCCTAGAAGGAGTCGAAAAACGGACTCCGACGGCAGAAAGGGTCTTGCCATCAGTCTCGCACCTAGTCAGGGTTTCTTTCACTTGAGGACCAAAAAGAGATGATCCATCAAAAGGGGAGTTCGTGAAAGACGTCTTGAAAGGTTCCGCAAAGTTGCATAGCCGCATCCAGGCGTGCCTACGTAAGGCTACCCCTGTTCCTGCGGCTCTGCTCGCTCCATCGGCCGCATAAGAGAGGAGGCGCATGGAGGAGTTGGAAATGGAATTAAGGATAGCCAGCTGCGTGTTCATTTTTCTTGGAACCCCGCAGCTGTAGGGTCCTTCAACATCTCACTCGCTTCCTTGACCAAGTCCCTTTGAAGACGAGTGAAATGGCACAGGTAATTCAGTGAACGCATGGTAAAAGTCGCTGAGGAGAACATCCGCTTCCCGTACCTATCCATGGACCTAGATTCCTTGTTAGGTGGATGGACAGGCACTGAAGGATCAGCCAGTTCCTTCTTTGTGGCGGCAGCTACCACCATAGCATCCACAGAAACTCCTTTTGATAAAAATTGCTTGTCTGATGGAGCTGTGATGAATTTGGAGGGTCTCCTGGGAGTGGGGTCCACTGAATCAGGAGCCGTCCATGCCTTTTCTGAAACCAAATGCATGAGGGGGTCGAAGGGGGGGAACACCCAGGAGGTGGAAGGATGAGAGCCAAATGCCTCAAGATACACAGATTCGTCCTCTGAAGGGTTGAGGGCTGGCCAATTTCCCCTCTGTTTAAGGATCTCCAGAATGTCTGCAAATGAGACATCTTCAGAAGGGGAACGGGGAACCCTCAGAATCATCCAGATCTGTGTCCGACGTGATAGACTCAGGTGAGTCAATGTGCTTCCTCTTGCACTTCCTCTTCCTAGGGGGCTCTTCTGCCAAATCAGGAGAGGCCTCGAAGAGGATGAAATCCCAAAGGGGCTCCTGAGGAGCTGGCTCTCTGCGGTCCGGGATGAGGGAGTGAGTCGACTTACCCTGAGGCAGCATAGAAGGAGGGGCTGACGGAGCCGACTGTGGAGTAGAGCCAGGCTCTAACACACTCCGCATGACCTCGAAAGCACCCCTGTCAGGCAGAGCCAGAGGTCCCCGCTCCGAGGAGCTAAGGACCCCTCTCGGCACCGACAGTGATGGCTCCGAGGCCGATGTCGGAGCCGAACTCACCAGCGCCAAGCACCGAGAGGGAGAGGGGGGTCGGACAAGGGTCCGATGCCACTCACCCCCTCGGAGCCGACGAGGGAAGTCCGGCGCCGAGATTCCTCCACAGAAGAAAACGGAGCCGACGACGGAGCCGAAGACAATTGTCTCGGCTCCGGCGACCACAGTCTCGGTTCCGACACAACCCGGCTCCGAACTCAAGAGTGTCGAAGGAGGAAAGAGTTGATGGACCGGGCAGGCACCGACTGATGAGTCGGGCTCTGAAGCATCTGGGCAAGTGCCTCGGACTTAAGTAGTCGACTCACCACCCTCTGAAGGTCATGATCGGAAAGCCTCGATGACCTAGAGGAATGAGACCTTTGGCTCCGTTCAGACAGCAGGGGAGATCCTGGAGCCGAATGAACGGAGCCAAGAGAAGGTGACCTAGACCTCTTTCTGGTTGTCGGTTCTTAAGATCTTGTCGGAGCCGACACAGGTACCTCGATAACCTCGGCTCCGGCCGGAGCCGAGGAAGCCACAGAAACTGTGGACTGAGTCTTATCGGCTCCAGCCGGAGCCGATAAAGGCAAAGGTTGAACAACCTGAGGTCTCGGCTCAGAAGCCGGAGCCGAAGACCTCGATGCCTTAGAGGGCTTCCCTGTTGAAACTGACAGGGAATCCTCTGGTTTTAACAAGCCTCTCAAAATTAACTTGTTCTTTCTCTCCTGCAGGACCCTGGGGCTGAAGCCATGGCACACAGCACAGGAGTCCTGCAGGTGCAAAGGCCCCAGACAGTAGACACAAGAGTGTGAGCGTCTGTCAGAGACATTTTCTGACAGCACGCATCACACTTCTTGAATCCAGAGACCTTTGCTTCCTTTGACATTATCCTAACTGACAGGTGTACACTAACACACACCAAACACACAGTTATACCCTGTCAGAAAAATTATTAATACTAAAATAATTAACAATTTTAGTAAAAATACTAGAAATTAAGCACAAAAAGTTAAAGAAACTACACAAACACACCCTAAGGAAGGAAGGCCAAAGGCCCAAGGGAAGAACCAGCGGTTCTTTTAAAGAGAAAACGGGAAAAATAGGGTCGGGATAAAAACTATATTCTACACTAATTTGTGAAGAATTAAGGTTAAAAGGGAAAAAGAATAACTTTTAGTATAAAAGCTAACACTCACCAGGAACCGGTAGAAGCAACCAACCTCGAAGCTGTAGCGGCAAACGAGATCTGAGGTAACTCTCGCCTAGCATTGTGGGATATAAGGGGAGCCTCGAGCCGGTGGAACCAACTCTCGAGCTTTTAGAGTGGCCGAGTCGGAGCCGAGGTCGGCTCCGAACCCATCCAGCAAGAATGAAGGCGAGATAGACAACTTAACATCTTTTCTTATACTGCTGGAAAGTTCTACAGAAAATGACTGATAAATATGTAAAGCAGCAGAAAGTAAGATGGGAGATGAGCATTTCAGATTCAGATCAAGATGCAGCACAACCAACTAATGTGATGGCTGTACGAGACAGGTAATGGAGAAGAACCTGAAAATGTAGAACGAGATGAACTGGGACATCTCTAGACTTGGAAAACACAGATAACAAGGTCTTAAGAAAGCTGATTTGGCAGTCCTGCAACGCTTTGATGTCCTGGAAACACTGACAGAAGTAATGCAGACTAAGTAGAAGGACAAAAGTATGATCAGTATCCAGACCCAGAGAGGGGTTTCCACTTGGGAGTAGGTATGCCTTAGGGTTCAGCTCTGAGTCCACTGCTGCTAATATTGATGATAAACTACATTAGCAAAGGCATCACAGGGGACAGATCAACAAAGCTGCTATATGTAGAAGGTATAGCACTGCAAGCAAACTCTGAACAGGAGCTTCAGCAAATGATAGAGGACCGAATGCAAAACTGCAGGCTCACAAGTTGAAACTGAGTATAGACAAGGCATTTGCCATGACAGCAAATGGGCAAAATCATAAAGAATATGATTTGAGATAGAAAGGAAAATCGGAGAACAGGTTAACAGCCTACAGTATCTGGAAGATGTAGTTAAGGAGAAGGGAATCCTTAATGAGGAAGTCAAACCCAGAACCAGAGGAGCTGCAGTCAAATGACAGAATGTGTCAGGGGCAGAGTGTTACAGAAGAATGCTAAAGAAGCTGATAATTAAGATGTACAAAACAGTGAAATAACCAGCGTTTGTATATTGCACAGAAACCTGGGCAATGAAGGGAAAGCAGATGAATAAGCTTGAGGTAATGATGAAGTGCTTGAGTGGTAGGATGCACACTGAGGGACAAATGAAGAAATAAGAACATAGGTTCATAGATTAGTACTAAGCTAACTGACCTTGTGAGCCATTTTAAGCCTAGCCAGTTATCTTTTGTGAGACTCAAACCCTGGACCTTCTGTTTGTAAGGCAAACACCTTAACTATTAGGCCACTCTCCCATAAGAGCAAAAGCTAAGGGTACCCAATTGCAAAGAAGGTAAAACAGAACAGATTAAAGAGGCATGGTTTTATGTCCAAGAAAGAAGAATACAATTTGGTGTAGAATATTTGGGAGAGACAGGAAGAAGGCATACTCCTTTTCTACTTTTAGCCAGGGCTGTAAGGATTTTAAACATCTGAGCCCCCCCCCCCCCCACAAGGTATGGGTATACTACTGCTTCAATGCTGAATTACAGACAATATACAAGGATTTCTTCCCCAGTAAACATTTTGCAGGCCCACAGACTCTACAGACATGGGGATAAGAACTATACATCTGAGTGTGAGCTGAGGACCCCCAAAAGCTCTGGGTAAAATATTACTACTGCAATGTTGAACTACTGATAAAATGTGTGGACCTTTTCTCCTAGTAAACATTTTGCACACCCAATGAATCTGTGGACACAGGGACAAGAATTATCCATCTGGGTGTCTATGTAAGGATCTAGCCTACTGTTCAGTTTTACTGCTGTGAACCAGACAGAAAGAATCTTTGTTCTTTTGTTTCTGTAACTTCTGTACATTTCTCACTCTTCTGTCTTGTCCATCAGCTCTTTTTACATCGTACTTCCTTCTTTCTCACATTTGTACACAGTGATAGAATCTTCTGTTTGTTTCTTATTTTCTCTTCTGCTGCCATATTTCAGATTGGCTCTTTCTCATTCCCTCTTTATCTGGCATTTACATCCTGAACTTGGTTGTCTGCTGTTGTTTTCAGTGGAGACACAGTTTTGTTGTCTGTATGCCATTTCCCCATTTATACCCCTATAGCACTGTTCTTGCTGGTCAGCTCTATCATTATCTCACCATCCCTCTTCTTTATTCACTTTACTTTGTCTTTACCCCTCTCTCTATTGTTTCTACCTTATTGCTGTTTATTTTAATGGGGCTTTTCATTCCATACCATCACACATCTCTTTCTCTCTCTCTCTCTCTCTTCATTCTCCTTTTCTACTTTTAGCCAGGGCAGTAAGGTGATTCTAGAGTGTGGTAGCTCTCTTGATTTTATTGATCTTCAACAGTTCACAGATTATTGCATTTGGGAATTGCACTTATCAGTGTTGTCTGGTTTGACTCCTCTGTACTCATTCTCCTTACATTCAGATTTGCTTCACTCCCCTATCGTACCCGCAATTCCCACCCTTTATACTTTCTATAACTTCATTCCTACATTACTTTACCCAATCAAACTTCTTTATCATAAAAACTAAACAGAACCTTTCACCTGAGAACTTGTTTCCATTTATACTGTACTCAACCACAGCCCAATATTCTATTTTACAATCACCTTTTTAATCCATTTACTCATCTGCTTATACCATCTATGCTGTCTTCAGAAAGCCCCTACTTCCCAAACTCGCAGTTCCTCTTCCCCCTCTCCTTCCCCTTTATACTATCTCTTCATCTTAATTTATAGAACACTAACATAACCCTGTAATGTAACACTCACATTCCTTTTCCTTGTTAGTAGTCTCACATCTTACCACACTACACTGATAATATGCCATATGACATCCCCTCATCACATTTTTCTTAACTACGCCACCTCCAGTACATCCATCAATATAACACCAAACTTCTACAATGCATCTCACATTTATTTCTTCAGAATTAAATATCTAGACTTCTCACTCCCCCTATCCAAAGCCAAACTGAAAGCTAGATAAAAAAGATGTTTCCCGTAACATTGCTCCATATACAAAACTACACCAGTGTGGTGACATTAACCCATTCAGTGCAACCCAATCCAAGCTCAACAACTACCAACCAACAGCATTGGCTATACAACCCGATTGCATCTTAACTCCCTAGTTACTGTCCCTGCTATGAATAAAAAATACAGCATTTAAAATATTTTAAATCAACTGTTTCTCTCCATGAGAACAGTATCTTACTGTACTGTGGTATAGTTTCACTTTCAAAAAACTTTTACCCTGCCCTGGAAATGCGTGCTGCAGCCTCCAATTCATTGATGTCATCAAGGCCAATGAATACAGGTAGTTTTCTAGTCAATTCACTCCCCAAACTGACATCACCACAACCGTCCTAAAACCCCACCCATGCTGTGATGTCACCACACCCTGGTCCTTCCCACACCCATGCAGAAATTAAAGGCTAGAACAAAGAAACAGTACATGAGTCAAGTCTCTTGCTGTGAGCTGTCAATCACAGCAGGTAACAGCTCAAATTACCCTTAGCATTTTGACAGCTGGAGAAGTTAGGTGTTAAGGGGGGTGGGAGATCAGTCAAACTAGTACAATTCAGGTTTCACAAAAGACAGCAATTTAGCCATTCTAAAAGAAGCAGCAGTAAAAAGCACTTTGAAATTCTGTTCTGTGGCATTTACACTGCTTGTGTTTTAAGTATGGCATGAAATGTTACTTAAAACTAACTGACTGAAAGACAGCAGTGTATGTATGTAAAATCAGTGCAAGGAGCTTTAGGAAGAAAGAGGCCTGCATGATGTTTTTTTTTACAGACAAGCACTGCACTGTGGGATACCTAGAGGCAGAGTAAACAATCAAGATGCCAAACCCCATGTGGTCAGATTCAGAAATTATGTATAAAAATATTTAAAAACCTGTAAATAGTCCCAAAGGGGTGCTAAAATGTAGGAAACACCAAACCATGATGAAATAAACATGTTTTTGAGTCTATGGGTGCGGTTCTCCTTTAACAAACTGCTGCTAACAGTACTAGCTTGAAACTAGTCAATATCAATATCCACAGCAAATAAATTATCAGAATGTCATGCTTGGACAAGCCACCACTCTGTTCATATAGTAGTAATAATTGAAACTTGGTTAGAACCAGACATTAAAGATGAAGACATTCTCTTACCAGGCTATAATATAATCAGGACTGATAAAATAAATAAAAAGATGGCAGTGTTCTTACTGTCTATTCTAACTTCCTAAGGGTTACACACTAACCACATACTATCCCACAATTTACAAACGTTGTGCTCCTCATTGCATTCCTCAAACTTAATAAATACAAACGCCTATGCATAATTACTCTCTACATCCCTCCTGTACAAAATACCACCATAGCATAATTGATCTTATCTTGAATATCAACTACCATTCTACCATAAAACTGTTATTCTAGGTGATCTAAATATTGATTAGCAATCTTTAAATCCCAAAAAACATTATAAGCCTCTATGGATTTTCTCATCTCATTAACATACCATCAAGATATAACAAATTAATAAATATAACAATAATAAAGCTTCAACAATAGACTAGATACTTACTTCCTCCCCTGCCAATTTTTTTATCCTCAGGGACCCTTTCAGACAGTATCCGTGATCATTGGCCAACATTTGGTAACAGATTAAACATCCATGAACCTAAGCTTCAAAGCTACAAGATGGTACACAACCTATTGAGTTTTAATCCAAAAACATTTAGCTCCATGCTGCAAAGTTATAATTGGTCCATTCCGAAAACACTCCCACTTGATGATGCAATTGCAAAATTCAATACTGTGTTTCTTTGCATACTTAATAAATGGGCCCATATTACTAGAAAAAAAGTCAAAGCCAACCCTGCCCCATAGCTAAATAATCGGTCAAAGAATTCTTGCATGCTAGGAACAAGGCTTGGAAAACCTTTTCTCAAAATAAAACACAGCAAAACCTCTAACCTTACAAATATCTCCATAACCTTTCCAAAACCAAAATTTGATCTGAGAAAAATGATGCTATACCAAACTCGAGGACACCAGTCAAAATAACTGAATGCTTTTCTGGTCATTTACAATTTTTTATTCTTAAGGAAAAATACCAGCTGAATCCATCACCTAATAGTACTCTGTCAGAGATGGCATCAAAATTTAACTCATACTTCATTGTTACTGTAACCACTCTCGTAAAAAAAAAAAAATTCATCCAGTAACTCATATAACTATCAGTAAGCAAAGAACCACTTTGCCACCTTCACATTTCGAGCTGGATTAACCTATTCTGTACAAAACACCTACAAAAAGTAAAGCCCACTACTCTTGCTCCAGACAGCTTTGCAATGGAGTAACTCAAACTGACCACAGATGGTATAGCCTACCCTGTGTCCTTATTAAGAAATACATCCATCAGTGAGTCATATGTCCCATCACATTGGAATAAAAAACATACATTCTCCCAGTACATATATTGTAATACTGTCTTCTTTGTCCTAAATGTAGGAAAGACGTGTCCACAGACCACTTATCCAACACCACCTTGACGATTAGTTTCTATCTCACCTAATCAAGCTTTTACCCAGGACACAGTACTATCACTGCCCTTCTCAGCTTTGTCAGCACCATTAACCAAGCAAGAAACAACAGGTTTCTGTCTTATTTCATCACTTATCAAAAGCTTGTGATACTGTTTCTCATCTCAAACTACTTCAGCAGCTATCGTCTCTCAGACTCTTACACCACCCCTACAATGGTTCAACAGCTACCAGTCAGATCAACAGTAGTTTGTCAAATGGCATAGTGCCTACTTAGGTTTCCTAAAATTTCCTGTTGCGTTCCTCACAGGGATCTATTGTGGTTCTTCTGCTTTTTAATGTTTTCATTAATAACCACCAAATTGCATCCAAACACACCTCCTTAATCCAATATGTCAGTGAATCAACTCTTATATTTTCTTCCCATCCTTAGTCCCAATTTCAGCATATAACTTCTTTCAGCTCCACTGAATCCTGGCTTAATACCTGTTCCTTCTCAAAACATACAATCTGGACAGAGCTGCCATTACTATTCCCTCCCCAAATAACACAAACGTAGAAATAATCTCACACAACTATTAAGGGTCATTATAGATGACAACTTATAGTTCAACCTGCACATACATCAGACAATCAAAAAGGCCCCCCAGAAAATTGGGATACTGTACAAAATCAAACACTTCCTCAAAGACAGCTCCAAAAACACGTCATTTATTTTCCTCTTCCCATCCCTACTATGTGGCATTCCAGTCTTGACAAGTCTTCAGGACACACATTTAAATAACAATGTTGCAACAAATCTGCCTTATAGATCACACCACTGTATTGCCTAAAACAACTAAACTGGCTTGAATTCTCTCACTACCTCACCTACTCTCAGCTAATTGTATTTCACAGTGTAATAGACCACCCACAAAAATGCCAAACCCTGACAGTACTCATTCAGCATCATGCAAAGTCAAGACAATTATGTTCACAAATCCAATAACTCAACAGGATATGGCCTTTATGAGGTTATGTCACTAAAATATGGAACAGAATCCCAGTGCCAGCTAATAACTTGCCTACTCTCAAAAGTGATCTTAAAAAATATCAGGTTGTTTGCTTTGCTCTTGTAAAACCCTAGGTAACTTCTTAGAAATTAAATATCATTTCTGACTGATACCTTTTAACCAAACTGGCATAAATGTATTTGACTCGTATGGTTCTGCCAAAATACATGTAAATATTTCCAACAACCCTACTCCATCTCCAACATGAAGGTACTAGGCTACTATTACTCAATAGTTTAATAAATGTTGCCCCTCACTATTTGCTATCTCTATCTTAACACTTTTGTTTAACCTAAAAAGCTTTTTCCTTACTCAATTACTTATCTTTTACTTCCTTTCCATCCTTAATTTCTTCTCTCTCCCTCTCTCCCCCTTTTATCGACACTCAGCTTCTTCTCATTTTATCTCTATCACTCTCAGAAAATAAAAATAGTTCATTCCACTACCTCTTTTTCATACAAGTACAAAATCTTCTGCTTCCATTTTGTTACACTGTACTATACTCTCCCATATCACCCTACCAACATATAATACAACCTACTATTGAATTCAACTTTTTTAAATCTCTCTCCACCTTAATAATTTGTGACTATTCTGTCCATCGTTAAAATTATTTTATCATTATTTTTGTTAAGTTTACTATATGTAAACATGTGACGTCTTCTGTACAATTTTTTGTGCATGTATAATCATTGTTAACTGTGCAGTTAATGTCATTCATTGTGGATTCATGTTATATCTGGAGTCTCTGTGAAGATTTTCTCCCTGGGCCTCAGATGAAAAGTTTTTTTTCAGCCCAGATGGATAAACTCATGCCAATAAATAAATAAATAAAAAGAAACAAGGACATCCAGCCACGAAATGGATGGATTATGTGAGGGAAGACCTGTCAGACTCGGGCATGGCTGTTGAAAAAGGTGGCAAAGTAGCACAAGTTGACAAAATACCCTGACTCCATGTATAAAATTTTAGAAAATTGGGTATAAAGTGATAAATAATTAAGCTAGAATAGTGTGGTAGCCCTAACAAACATTATGCACTAAATACTATAACCATGCAATAATAATCAGGTAAGACCCTCTAGCCTTGCATTCCTATCCAGTGGTGAAGAGGTCAAACCTTTTACCAAAATTAACAAAATAAGCAGAATTCTGGGTGTACCCTCACCATCATCACTCTGTCACTGCTGTGCAATATTTCACCAGTTAGGACTATAGTTACAGACACCACCAAGCATTGGGGGGACAGTAAAGACTATGACTGTATACATGCAGGTTTAGGAATCTTGCCAGGACGTCATCAGATACTAATAAAACATGATGCAGTGCAAATTATACATGTTCTCAGAAATGTACTTGTAGCAGCCACAAGCAAAGATTAAAAAGAAGTGAAAAAAAAAACATCAGTGTCATTAAAAAGCAAGTAAAGCTAATAGAGTTGGAGAAGCCACGGTGGTACAGCGGTAGCGTACAGCAAGAGGTTCTCCTGTTTGATTCTCGGCTGGAGTGCCTTCTTTGTGGTGTCTGCATGTCCTCCCCATGGTCGAGTGACCTCTGAAAGGCATGTGTGAATGGGTGTGCCTTCGCTGAAGGTTGGGTGTCAGGCTGGCAACTTGGCACCATAAAAAAAAAATCTACTGCCAATCATTAGCAGACCAGAGTTCCGCTGTGGCGACCCCTAACCGGGAAAAGACAAACAACTGACACTAAGTAGAAAGATAAAACTTAAATTTTCATTGATCCACAAGGTCTAAAGAAAATGATTAGAATGAAGCATTACCCATTGCTTATGACTGAAGAAGTGTTCTTCAAAGGATAATTTTTTTCTCTTAGGATTTGACACAAACCAGGATTTCTGACAGATAAAGTTAGATCAACAAATCTCCAAAGTCTTTACATCATTCAGTGGGACCAGATAAATTAGATTCCTGTTCTGTGTTTTATCAGAACCAAGGGTGTTCCAGAGACTGTTATCCATGCAAATGAAGTCTTGAAAACATAACTGATGATATGTTAGTGACAAGTCTGAACTATGTGAATAATGTACTAAAGACAGGGAGTCTGAAACCCGAACCAGAAAAGTGTTTGAGCAGACGTGCAAATGCCAATGCCAAAATACAATTATGCAATATACAGGTTTTTAGAAATGATGCAGTATTTTGCAAGGTTTACACCTAATATAAACATGCCTGTAAGAAAACTGTCAAACTAAAATGTTTAAATAAGATGAGAATAAAAAAATGAGCAAAGTAAGCATTTTGACATACTGAAAACTTCAGTCATAGATACGCCGACATAAAAATATCATGTTTTGAATAAGGCAGTACAGATGATCCGCTGTGGCGACCCCTAACTGGGAAAAAGCCAAAAGAAGAAGACTGCAACTAGATGCCAATCAGAATCATATAGAAGCTGTGATCTCACAGGAAAAGAGGACAGTTCCCTATGTGCAAAGAGAATGTACATGCAATAAATAAAACAGACTCATAAAAAGTATTGCTAGCATTAGAGTGTGATTGTGTGGAATTCCACAAATATGTATGATAGAGAATATATGGTAAAGAAGTTCAGGTGGAACAGACTACAAAGTTGTATACTATACCATAACAGCAATTCAGAGGGAGAGATTCTAGCATACCCAATTCCTGTACATCCATAAAGCTGAGTGGGTACTGATTTGTTTATCTTCAGAGAAGCCATATATCTGATTAGAAATTACTTTCTTCACTTTCTGTAATAGGTCTGCACTCTTGGCTTATTCAAAATGGACCCCTTTTATCTAAGTTACCAGATGTTACAGGAGAAGGTACCTCTAGAAGTTAGGAAGTCATTTCTAGACATTGCACCAGCAATACTTGGAACTCTTTGTTAACTGGTTTGAAACAATTGGCAAGTAATAATAATAATACTTAGTATGTAATATGACTGGCTTTTTAATGATATTTATTACTCATCTGCTTCTGGTACACAGTTGCATCTCTTCTCTTTTTCTTTTCTTTTCTTTTCTATATTCTGATTCTTTCCCTCTTCCCTATTATTTTCCTATATTAGAAGAGAAATGCCTCCTCCATCTAAATTTTTTTTCACCTTGTTTTTGGGCTTTTTCTTATAAAAGTTGTAGTTTTCTGGCAAATTGTTGAGCACTGAAGTAACTAAATAATGACAAATATTTGAGTTTCAGACTTTATATCCACTAGAAAATGCCTACTCAAAAAACTGCTGGTAATTTTCCAAGTTTGTAAGATCAATATTTAAAAATGTTCCCTGATTTTGGCTCTTTGTTCCCCCATTATTTTTTCTTTTGTCCTAATTTGTTGCTCTAGGAAGTTGAAAGGTGCGTGATTCAAAGGAGATCCAGTGTCTGTCAGCCTAGGACGACATGCCTGACAAGCCGCGATGCTTCGCAAGAGACAGCTTGCATCTATCACTTCTAGGCTTTCAAATACTGGCCATGGCTCTTGCTGCCCCCATAGTGCCTTTTTTTAGGCAAGGCTCAAAAGTCAAACCCACCTCCGTAAACAGAACAATTAACAAAAAAACGAGGGTTATGCTACTCAACGCCAAGAGTTCAAATCTCAAAATGCACACGCTTGAAGCACTCTTCAGTATGGAGAATGTCGACATCTGTGCAGTAAATGAAACCTGGTTCAAGGCTCCAGAGAGCACCCCAGCACTACCAGGTTACAACTCGTACCACACGTTTTTGCCACAGAACACGGACCAAAACACAAAAGGGGGGGGTGTATCCATATTCATCAAGGATACACCTCCAGGTTAGTGGTGCAACATGATACCTCTGAGATCATCCATGTGCAACTAACATAGGGCAAATCTGCAATGCAAATTGTGGCCTGCTACAGATCACCCTCCATGACCCAGGACCACCACTCCACCTTTCTGGAGACACTAGAAAACATAAAGGACCTACCAAATACCCTGATATTGGGCGATTTCAATTATCCTACCATTAACTGTGAAAACTACTTGAGTACAAACTCCCAGGCCGAGCGCTTCCTGGAATTCATCAACTCAAATGCCCTGGATCAGCTGGTAAACTCTCCTACCAGATGTGAAAACATATTGGACCTGGTCATCACAAACAAAGGTGACAGGTGTTCCACACCAGAGGTCAACCCGTCACTGGTTAGATCAGACCATAAACTAATCACTCTGGATGTCCACACCCCACCACCATCCCCCAACTAAGGAAACCACAGTAAAAAAACTTTTCTAAAGCAAACTTCACCTTACTTAAGACAGAGACGGTAAGTTTCACAGTCCCCAAGCTAAAGGATAACGCTGCCCAAGATGCAGAAACCTTTACAAATGCACTCTATGAGCACCTACAAGGATGCATGGATCATGCCATTCCTAGCAAAACCAAGACTCACTATTCTAAGAGAAGGAATCCAGTCTGGTTGAACCCTGCCATAAACAGGCTATACAATAGAAGGAGGAAACTAGTTCAGAAAAAAAGCAAATCCCAAGAAGGAAAGACACCCCTGATCAGTATCAGTAAGATACTAAGGTCCCTCATAAAATCATCCAAGGCTAACTTCAAAAGAAAAATAGCCAAGGATTCAAAAGATAACCACAAAACCTTCTTTAGCTATGTTAAGAATCTAAGTGGCAACTCGCAGAAATGCACTGAACTAGTACAAAATAGCACAAAATATACTGAACCTATTGATATTGCCAACATCCTGGCAGATAGATTCAGTGCAAACTTCACCCCCCTCTCACCCCCAAAAAGGTCCACAACAATACCGGAAAAGTGCAGTGCCCCGGAAATCACAGATGCACAGGTGAAAATAGCCCTTTCAAAAGCCAAAAACACAGCGTCAATGGGGCCAGATGGTGTCCCAGGCTGCGTCTTGCACAAACTACAGAACAAACTAACCCCCCACCTAAACACGCTGTTCAACCTCAGCCTCTCCACAGGCTACGTGCCCACAGAATGGCACACAGCAATGGTTATTCCACTCCACAAAGGAGGGGCCACAAATGACCCTGGTAACTATCACCCCATAAGCCTGACTAGCCCGGTCTGCAAGGCTGTGGAGCACATTATCATGGAACTCATTAACAAAGATATTGGGAACCTCCAAACACTTGATTCGACCCAGTTCGGCTTTGTTAAGGACAGATCATGCCTACTAAACCTGGCTGACTTCTTTGCGACAGTCATCAAGGCCATAAGCGTGGAAAAAGTTGTTCACACAGCCTACCTTGACCTCACCAAGGCTTTTGACACCATTCCCACTCTGGTATTACAGAAAAACTCACCAGCCTGAACATAAACTCCCTACGTCATGAGATGGGTTGCCAACTGGCTTACAGACAGAACTCACATGGTAAGAATAGCAGGCTCCAGGTCTGACGATAAACCAGTCACAAGTGGTGTCCCGCAAGGCTTGGTCCTGGGACCCCTACTGTTTGGCATATACTTCTCAGAAGTACAGGTAAACACAGGAGGACTATGGCTAACCAAGTTCACCAATGACTACAAACTGGGAGCCTTAACTGACTATCTGGCTGACATGGACATCCTCCAAAAGGGCCTTACTGAGATGGACACCTGGTGTCAAAGTCATGGCTTCAAGCTAAATGCCAAAAAATGCATAGTCATCCCATTTGGGAAAAACAAAATACCCATGAATTACCACACAGATGGCAGCCCCCTTAATAGAGGAGGTAATAAGAGATCTGGGGACCCAGGTAGATAGGAATCTCTCCTTTGACAATCATATTGCCAAAGTAGTTAGGAAATCCTTCTATGTGGTCCATCTAATTACTAAAGGGGTTTGCATCTAGAAATAAAGAGGTTATAGTGCCCCTCTACTCGTCACTCTTCAGACCCATCATAGAGTACAATGCCCCATTTGGGATGTACCTCACAAGACACTTCCAACAGCTGGTGAGACCACAAAAGTACCTCACTAAGAGGATTACTGGCCTCAAACATATGTCTTATGCAGCCCGACTGAAAAAACGTCTGCTGTACTCAGTGGCATATCGCTTACTCAGAGGTGATCTCTGCCTGACTACAAAGCCATGTCCAACTCAAAATTGATGGACATGCTCCACCTAAAGAAATCCAGGTCACTGCGAGCCATGTGCTCTAGTGAGCTAAACCTCGCCACAACAATAAATAGAACATGCTGGAGGGATAGATTCCTGTAACAGAGACTCACCATGCTTTGGAACAAAATTCCAAACTACATTAGGCAGAGCCCCTCACTAACATTCTTCAAGAGAAACCTCGACGAGTGGATGGGTAACAGAAAATACACCCCTGGGATCACTTCATTGGCTCTGCTTGACAGAGGATCAGTTAATTAATCGATGGAGCAGTGAAAGCCGACACACTCTGGCTAGGCTTATAAATGCCCTCAGGCAGATAGCCTAGTACCTACCTATGAACCTATGAACCTATTAGTACACTGAAGACTATATTCTCAAGCTTAGGAATACCTGATGATCTCCTGTTTGACAGTAGTACACAATATACAAGTCAAGAATTTAGAAGATTTATTTGCAATGAGAATTCAAATGTAATATACAGCTTGCTCCATCCTCAGTCTGATGGGCTAGTAGTAAGCTCTATCCAAACATTGAAGAACCTTGTGAGAAAGTTTTTTTTTTTTTTAAATATGTGAGAATTGTCTTGTTGCTGTTTTTGGAATATAGGAGCCTGAACAGCATTTTGCCAACTTCAGCCTCATTACTGATGTCTGATAATTAACATAAAGCAAAAGAAAGAGAAGAAATCAGCAGAGGCCACCATGCCCCATTACGTTCTATTAGATGTAAAGCTAAACCTGCACCTTGGCTCTCAAACACTTCAAGGCATAAAATCCATCTGAGAAACAAAGCCTGGGCGAAATGGCGTTCAACCAAAAACCCATTAGATCACTTAATTTTCAGACAACTAAGAAATGCTACTAAAAAAGCCATAGTGCTACATAAAAAGAACTTTTCCCTCCAAATACAGCAAACCCATCTTAATAAACCTCAAATGTTCTGGAACAGCATTAACAAACTTCTTCATCCAGGACAATCAGTCACCCCCAACCTTCTAGGCTCCAACCCAGATAATCCCATTCACACTGCCAACTCCTTTAACTCCTTCTTTACCAATGCCATCCAATCTCTTGCTAGCCATCTTACACCAGACACCACAAACCTGCCTAATTCTTCTGTAAATCCTCCTCCTTCCTTTCTACTGCAACCAATGTCTACTTCTACTATTTGCTCTCTTCTAATAAAACTTAAACCTTCCACCCCCTCAGCTGACCAACTCCCAGCAGAATACCTTCAAATAGGAGCCAAATCTATAGCCTACCCTATATCCATTCTTATCAACAGAACCATTAGTGAAGGACATATCCCAACCATCTGGAAAATTTCTTATATTATTCCTCTACACAAAGGTGGGAACTCAATTGATTTCTCTAATTTTCGTCCCATAGCCTTGCTATCTCCCCTGGCAAAAATTATGGAAAAATGTATTCAGAAACAACTTCTAAACCACCTTCTCCAAAATAAGCTACTGGCTAACTGTCAACATGGCTTCAGACCTTACCATAGTACCACCACTGCCCTGCTATATTTTACAGACTGTATTAATACTAATCGTAACAACGACTTTCATTCCTCTGCAGTATTCGTTGATTCATCCAAAGCCTTCGACATGGTTCACCACCAGCTGCTCTTGCATATCATGCAATCTCTGTCCCTTGACCCATTAACCATCAACTGGTTCAAATCTTACCTTAATAACAGAAAACAAGCGGTACTCTGGCACAATAATCTATCAAATCTCCTACCTATCTCCCTTGGTGTCCCTCAGGGCTCCATATTAGGGCCGCTCCTATTTTCCATCTATATTAATGATCTTCACTCAGCAATTCCTCATTCTACCTGCATTCAGTATGCAGATGACTCCACTATTATCTGCTCAGCTACCTCTCAAATTGAACTGCAAACCATAACCCAGAACGCATTTAACACTGTGGAACAATGGTTTACAAACCGCTGTCTCCTCCTAAATCCTAAGAAAACAAAACTGCTACTCTTCTCCCCAACACGTAAGTCCACCCCCATAGAATTTACACTTACATCTAACAATGGCACTGTTATCTCTCCAGACCCAACTACCAAGCTCCTAGGAATAACTATTGACAATAACCTCAACTTTGACACACATATTAACAGTACAATAAAAACAGTCAACAAGAAACTTGGATCCCTCTATAGAATCAAACCCTTTCTTACTCCAACAGCCAGGACTGCTATAGCTAGAACTTATCTCATTTCTACTCTACTCTATGCCTCACCCATGTATACAAACCTTTCTAAAACTAACATTCACAAGCTGACTGTATCCTATAATAATATTGCCAGATTTGCTGCTGCCTCTCCTTTCCGAACTCATCACTGTCTAAATCTTATACAACTCGATTGGTTAGAATTTCTGCAGCATCTTCATTTTTCACAGCTTACTATTGCCCATAAAAGAATGTATCAACCCTCTAATACTCCTATACTCTCAAGCCTACTTACCCTCTACCATAATCCTAAAAACTTACGCTCTGCTAATAAACTACTGTTTAACACCAGCAGAGCTAACAATGTAGCAGGCGACTCCCTCTTCTGTAACACCATTGGTAAGCTATGGAATCTTCTACCCACTGAATTTACTACTCTCTGCTCTCATAAACTTTTCAAAAAGAAGCTCAAGCTTCATCTCAAGAAACACTGGTTATGTTCCTGTATTATCCCTGACTAACTGCTGCTTCTTCTCACTACAACCACCTGGATCATCTACCCTTCCCTTCTAAAGCTGCTTATTATGAATCATGTGACTGAATTCTTCATATTTACTTCTTTATTATCATCATTGTTTAACTGCTTTACCGTCGTATACATTGCATATATTCTTCTGTAGACTTTTTCATGACCATATTTTAAATGTGTTTTTTTTTCTATTATTCTGTAGACTTTTTCGTGACCATACTTAAAATGTTTTTTATTATATTTTGTTCTATTCTATTTTTGGTCTATCATATATTGTTTATTGTTTTATTCATATTGTTTTGCACATAGAGCTTTTCTCCCCAGGCCTCTACTGAAAATGGACATATATCCAGCTAGACTAGCCCGGTCAACAAATGTAAAATAAAATAAAAATAAAAATAAATAAAATATTATGACACAAATTAATAAAGACAACCAGATTTATGGAAAGTACAGAAATCTAAGAATCCGGAATACATAAAAAGTCTTTGGCCTGAAGTTGACATCATTGGTAAAGCAGCTAAACTAGTAAGCTGTGCATAAAAAATGGAGATGTTTATATGAGACAAACACTTCAAAAAACTGAAGTCAAAGGAGGAAGAGTGACCCAAAATGTCAAACAGTCCTTTAACATGAAAAAAGAGACTGCAAAAACTGTGATGACCAAGTGATGCAGGCAAAAACTCCTGAAGTTGCCTATCCAAATGAACAATACAGTATGAACAGTCCCAATAAAGTCTCCAGATATGATTTCTCAAGAAATCAGATGGCTATATTGACTGTTCCAGAATTAAACATGATTATAAAATGAATTATTAAAAGTGTTCTTGGTTATATGAAAACAAAAACATTTTGATTTAAACAGTCCATGAGATACATAGTGCATATTATAGTGTTAAGTTTAAATTAGTCAGTGGAATGCACTGCCATGTTCTAACAATTATATCTTTAAAAAGTAGGGATGTTAGATATGAGGCTGTGTAAATTTAAATGCTTATGAGCTAGCTACAGTGATTTTCAAGTCACATGGTACAAGAAAATGCCAAATAATTTAGTTTTCAATATAATACTCATGGAGTTCATAGTACTACAGCTCTCTGTGCTGTTTTTTTAACCATACAGACATAGTAGATACACCAAGCAACTGGAAAAAGACTTGGGCAGTACACAGAGCTGCAATAAATAATCAGGAGCAATGTACAGAAGCAGTAGCTGAAGCCAACAGAATATTGGGCTACTTAATCAGTGGCTGCAGTTGTGGGCATCATTACTGTATTTCCTATTTGTGCCACCAACACAAGAACTTCTCTGCCATGAACTCTGTGTGACAGAGAGACTGGGAAAAGACTGCCAACTGAGAGCACACTGCATCACATAATATAGTCAATGGGACTCTTACTACCTGAAATAAGCAGCTGTTACAGGACTGTTGCCTGAAACAAGCTACTGTTCCCTTAATTTGTTCGGTAGCTGTAATTTATTTTTTATACTTTTGTATGAAACATTGTCAATGTATGTACAGGATTCATTTTAAAAATAGCAATGCAATATATGTTTTGCATGGAACTTGCACATCCTGATCACAATCTTTAGAAAGATCACAATGTTGTTTTTGTGGCTGACAGAGAAACAATCAGTATGTGCTACGGGGTAGATGAGGTACCAAACTGTCTAACAGCATGTGTGTATACCAAAATGTATGGTGCACTTCTGCTTTGTGCCACTGTTACACAAGGATTCTAATAATACAATGCTTTTTTTTTCCGGGATTTGCCCACTAGTAACCATCAATTTTGCATAAGCAGTTGCTGGTCATTCAGAACTACCAAAATAAACCTAGAAATGAACTACTACACTGAAGACAGTCCATTAGTTGAACTAAAACTAGTGGAATGTACTGCTGTTGGCACAGTCTATGTTTTGATACAGAGACACTTTACTTCTTAAAGACTGGTTTCAGGTTGAAATAGAAAAGCAATCTGAACCTGCCTTTGAAGCAATGTGCAAATAACTAATAAACTGCACACAACACATGCCCATTATGAAATAAGAATCACAATGCATGGAGAGCAGTGTTCTAATCCATAATGGACATTAATGCTCCTAGAAATGTTGGGAATATGTCTTTCATTCAAATGACAAAGTACGAGTCATGCAAATGTTGGCCATAAGCAGACTGGTGACACATGAACTGCATTATAAATGTTTCACTTTAATCATAAACAGCTAACAGAACTGTGGAAAAATCAGATCACACAGCACCTAGGGCTTTGGAAGCAAATAGCTGACTAATGGAATATCAACCCCAGTGAAGTAAAACTAAATGATTCATGAGCATTAAATTAATTACATTATGGAAAAGAGATATGAGTATTTTACTGGATGTGAACATTTCAACATTAAAGACAGAAGCTTAACACAGGACAGATGTGGACTCACAATGTTCACCCTGGAGATGGTGAGAGGGGACATATGTTTAACAGCAGACATGAAGGCGAGGGTGAAGGCTAAGACAAGGAGTCCCGTGCAAGATACAGTCTTTGTCTTTGTAGTTTATGGCACAATTGATGAACAAAAGAACATTAAGATAAGCAGTAGGAGATGAAGAATGGAATGTCATACGAATGGCTTTCTCATCCCAGTGGGAAAAAGAGGCAATTTAAAATGCATACCCTACACTTTACACTGTGCAAGCTTTTAGGTTAAACAGTTATAATAATACACTAAGATGCTTTTATCAGTCACTGACTTGTACACTTAACTATGTGTTGAGATCTTTTTAAGGTAACCACATACTGTGAAAAAGTCCCTGACTAGGAGCAGTGCTGAGCAGACTGCTGCTGTTGGCGCTGTGAACATAAGGTACAGGATTAGAAGAAAAGAAGTTGCATTACTGGTAAAGATCTGATTAAGCACTGTGCATTCACCAAGGTTTTTAATCATTACATTTTACTGACAGCAAAATGAGACAATGCACTTCTCTTGTCTACCATTAAAGTACAACTTCTATTCTACTATCCCACATCTATTCATCCATTTCACCTTTCTTCCAAATACACGTTGCCTTGTTGAATACATCCATGGATTCCTTCTTTACTACTTCCATGAGTCCATAATTCTCTCTGTGAAAAAGATATTTTGGAGATCAATGGAATTCTTAGTCCTGGAAGTGTACCTGGTTCAGTTAGCACCCTGGGCTGGTACTATGAACCAATGCCCCACCCCCTCATCTCTTCAAGTGAACAGCAAAAAACAAAAAAAAAAAAAAAAACACTTCACTGAAACTGTAATAAGCCATAACTGATTGGTTTATTACAGTTACATCTGCCACCATACCCCACTAAGAAACAACAAAAGCAAACAATAAAAAATTGGATGTTCCTACTATTGGCTCACCAACCAGGTGGCCAGATGCATGACATGCCCCGCCTCCCTCCAGCCGTAGCCATTCAGATCCCATTTCTGTGCCCTGTCCCCAACCTTACTTTAAGTTATTTCATTTAAAAAAAGTCTTCTTTTAAACTGTACCAAATTGCTACAAATGTAGTAAACAGTTGCTACAGTTTATGCCTACCTGCATTCAGCAAGTCAGTGCCCATGTTATAGTTAAAAAAATATATATATATTTTAAACTGTAGCAAATTCCTTTATACAAATGCAGCAAGCAGCTGTTTCAGTTTATATCTGGTCTGCAATGAGTGATACAATGCTCATATTTTATTTTATTTTTAAATCAACTACTGTTTATACCTTACCTGGCTGCATGGAGCACTACAGTATTCGGTTTTAACAAAGAAAAAAAAGGACTTTTGTTTTACTTTTAAATTGTAGCAAAATGATTGATTTAGCAAGCAGTTGCTAGAGTTTTGACCACACATGGAGTGCTACAGTGCTCAGGTTTGACTGCAAATGCATGCATTAAAGAGAGATTGGGATTAGTAGATCACACCCTCAAGCACTTTGCGCCAAGGGAACTTGCCCCTTTTGTCCCACCCTAGCCGCACCACTGCTTAGTCCCTACAGTCTGCTGCCTCTACTTCCTATTATTCCTGTTTTTTTCTGTTCAAGATGATTCCCCCACATCTTCCTGACATGATCTTGGACACCCATATGCTGTTGGTTCTAGTCTCTAATGAGAAATCTCCAGCTCTCCTAGTCTCTGGTCATATACTTTGCACACCAACCAATGCACTTTCCTGGTAACTTTACTCTGCATTTCTTCTACTTATATGCTTACATGGCCTCTGGAACTGCATACAGTACATAAAGTCTGGCATAGCTAGGATCCAGTACAAAAGAAGAACGACTGTTTATCCCACTAAGGATGCATTACTTTCTATTTGCTGTTGCTACTGTCTTCTAGATCCTTGCCCTGCTCTTTTACTATCATTCCCCTTCCAAGGTGATACGCATACCTCTCAACTGTCCCTGATTTTCAGGGACATCCCTGATTTTGACTCAAATTTTAACTCTGTCCCTCTTAATCCCTCCTAAAACTAGTGACGTTTGGAGGAAATGTGGTGAATTACACTTAATGAATAATGACAGTAATTAAGAGTTATAAACTTCTTTTACTTCAGATAATCCCCGGGATTCATGAAGCTCGGTGCAAGGAAGGCATTAGCCTTGCGCCGTCTGTGCGACGTAGAGCTCGCGCAGCAGCACCATATGCATATTAACGAAGGCACACTGCCACAACATCCACGTGCACAGAAACGTGTGCGAGTGCAGGGGGTGTGTCTAAGCGCTGCACAGAGGTGTGAACATGTCGGCTACAGACGAGCAACCTAAAATGCTGACTAGTACAGCCTGCCTCTAATAGTAATCACTCCTGTCAGTGTCCGTGGATACCGAAATGTATGCAAAGCTTACAAGAGAGTTCCACGAACACCAAAATAAAAAGTAAACACAAAAGCACGTCGCTGAATTGTGAGTCCCCGTCCCTCAAACAATGACATTTAAAACACCGTGCCCGTATTTCATTGTAGTGTTGATTGTTATACCAAGTGGAAGCGAAACACAGCATGTTTGCTCACCACAGCCCTTTGCTAAGCCTAGCCCAATGGTTAGGGTTACCACCTGTCCCACTTTGTGAGGGACAGTCCCTCTTTGGGCAGTTGTGTCCTGACCAAAAATATTAAAAAATGGCAAATGTCCTGCGACTGTAGGACATAATTATGCCCCATATTTTATGTAATAGTTGCATAAAATAGTTATTTCTGTATCTAAAATACCTAAATGTTACAAGAAACAGAATAAGCAACTAAACTGCTACAAGAATAAGCTTTTATTTAGGCAAAAATGTAAATTTCTATCCTTTGTACTGACTGTGGGTATGTGTCAGCCTGTAAACTCTGATGTGTATCCCGAAAATGTCCCACTTTGGCCATTTGAAAAGGTGACAACCCTACCAATGATCAGAGCATTCGCTCAATATCTGCCCATTCACAGTCTGAGTCATCCTTGTCTGGACGGCCCAAAGATGAATGGGCATTACCCAGGTCTACCTACCATGTCATGAAAGATAAGTACTTGCGTGTACCTATGTGTGTGAAGTACAGCATGTGGAAGATCAAATATGCTAAGGTTGTCCTCACAACCATATTGGTACCAGAGATATGTAGAGTACGCAATGTGTACTGCTGTCTGTGCCATGGGCCATCAACCAGAGAAGGGATGGATGGTGTGTTTGTGGAATTGGTGGGGGGGTGACGGGTAATGTAATAATTCGCCAAGGGGAGACTGGGTCGGATGTACAATAGGTGAACTGGAGGTGTACGAGGGAGCAGTGGGTAAATCAGAAAGGAAACCAAAGAACATACATTCACATCCCCAATACATCCTGACAGGCCATACTGCAGAATACAATCCCACAAACATATGAACATTAAAATGGGCGATACACATGTACAGAAACGTTACTGGCTCACACCCACATAATGGTCTGGCCTGAACTAAGCCATCCCACCCCAACACACCTGGATACATTATTGAATACCCATCATCCCCTCCATAGCACACCACCCCCACTTGCTGAACGTCCACCAAAACCACCCATACTCGGGCTGCTAGCTTGGCGCAGTCATATCTGCACATAGTGCCCCCTACCCACATCTAGTAGGCAGTCTCACCCTAGGCAGTCTCAGACTTGCAAACCAGGTATCCCATGAATGCATAACCCTCCCTCATTTTCAAATAACCAGAAGAATAGGGTTCATCGTCCACAATTTTTGGACATCCCTCATGGGATAAGTGTCTGTTCTCAAGATTAGACTTTGTGGCATAACACGATGTCCACCCCCGTTGACATCCGGGCACAAGTCAGATTAGCAGTACTTGTCCACAACCCTGCTCAGCCTCCACCCGGTCCTGCAGCACCTACGACCCGGGATTAAACACCTGACCGTGATGCACGTCTTCCCACGTGCATTATCGGGAATATATACCTTTCCCATGTTCCCATGAAGCTTCCCCATAGCCATCTTCCAAATAGTACATGTCCACAAATTGTATACCCCATCTAGGTTCCTCATTGTAATGATGCACACAACCCCTGTATACAAATGGTACAGGTCCCTCCCGGATGCGGTTGTTCATATACATGACCATGTAGAACTCCAGATATGTAGTCATATATCTATAAATGTACATACTTATATTCGCATAGCTACACATCACACATACATGCATATAAGTAGTTGTCAAATATGTGTCCTATTCATAAATATATATACTTGCAAATGTATACATATGCCTGTCAGAACCATATGAACATTAACATGTACTATACATATGTACATCAACCAACTGTCACATTTGTTGCCAGTACTGTGGAATGCCTGTAGTAAAGTCATATATCCTAATTACCATCCATACAGAATGTATCATGGATGGTTTAGTGGTAAAACCAGTGACTATAGTGTTTCTGTTCCCGGGTCCAAGCCATGCAAAGGCCGCTAATTTTATATGATGCCCAGAATAATGGCAGTCGGATATAGGGTGATTAAGGCACTTTCAAGCAGATGTAAGCGAGTATGCGTGATGGTAAGTGGCGGTCATTCAACAGTATGGGAAATGTAAATAAGCATGTAGGTGTATATGCATGTGTATGTACAGACAGATATATATATATATATATATATATATATATATATATATATATATATATATATATATATATATCCATGAAGAATAAACATGGTCACAATAAAACAGTCATAACGAATGTGAAGGGAAACAGCAGCGGAACCCCCGCGTATTATTTAGTGCTGTCATATCAAGCTGCCCAGAGGTGAGCAAACCTCCTGCATCTCCAACCACAGGTAGGATGCTAACAGTGGAACTAACTTTGTCCACATGTTAAGTCTGACTTTCAAACAGATACAGGACAGTCTCAGTCACCATTCGGATGAGCAAAAACCCGTAAAACTAATTGTACACCCTGACCATTATATGAACGTATGTCCCAGGACTATAAGCTTGGGATGTCTGAATATACTTGGAGTGAGCCAACATACAAGACGTGTCTAGAGCAGTAGGGAGTGGCGCATGTGTAGTGGTGTGGTTTATTTCCAACGAGAGAATGGATGACTGCTGTGTTAGTGATGTTTTGCTGTGTTTGTTCTGGTAACTATGAACCATGGGTATACATGCAAATGAAGCAGCACAGCAATAGTGTAGTGGTTAGAGCATCCGCCTATCGAGCAGCCATTGCCGGTTCGACTGCAGCACACACCATTTATGATGCGTAATCCGTATACGAGCATATCATGCAAATTTT